>NW_008752116.1:261585-324074 GCF_000715545.1 Opisthorchis viverrini
TAACTCGACGTTATTCCACAAGTAGACACAATGTCCACTTTGCCTCTTTTTTCTCTATGTTAATTGTATACTAATTCAAGATGTTTTCATTCTACGTGAATATTCTGGAGATGTAGTGCCTGGCTACACACGCGACAGTCTGAAGGCCGAGCAGGTAGCGGTGTCACTTACTGTATGGAAGTGTCAAGACATCCCATTCGCTCTCAATAAACGAAGGCCATTCGAACCCGCGACCTCCCGACAGTTGTTGAACATTTAACTTTTTAGTCATAAGTAGCTGATCAGCAGTGTGATTAGTCCCGAATTAGAAAGGACATAGCGCCACTTGTTCTCCAATCACGTAAACCACATCTGTTGGTCAAATGCTGACCAATCACGTAAACCACATCAGTTGGTCACGTGCTGACCGGCTCCTAGAGTGATGACATCCCAGATGGTAGCTGCACGCATGTTGTGGAAGTATTCTTCCTCCGGGACACTTGCTTTTCAGCTTAGATTGGCTTCACTTGCATGAGATATTTTCCGCTGAAAACCAGGTTCAGCTTTTATTTCTACCTTGCATTTTTTTATATGGCCACTAACATGAACAAATGTAACAGGCTGAGAAGCATCTGAAAAAGAGTACTTAGAACAAAATAAATCCTAGCTTAATCATCTTTTTAATGAGCATATTTTGGGCACTGAATGCAATTTGAGTTCAAGTAACTGGACGGAAACTCTGGGACTACCCCAAACCGGTCATCCCCAAGGAAAAGGAGATGGGTCAACGACTGTCGAAAATTTTTCAGCAACTTTGTAAGTAGTGTGTCCTCGCGAGAGCTCAGAGTGCCGGCAGCTTCTTATGCTCTACCGGATTGAGAGCTCTTTAAAACGACACCTGTGACAAAACACTTAGACCTTGCGGTACTGACTTTCACTAAAAATCGCAGATGTTTGATTGTTTGAAACCTTCACTCACCTGATGCCAGTATGGCACTTTCATCTCAGTGGAAAACTGCAATCAGCTTTCTCGATAGCTTTAAAAATATAGCACTTCAGCGCCAAGTTTTTGGCTCTACCAAATTGTCTGTCAAACTAATAAACGTGTTGCCTTCATTGGACCACAAGTTGTCCCAGGTGTTCCATTCCACCATCGGAAAAGGGATCATGACATGACTCCACCTCCTGACCGACGCAAGCTTGCTTCAAAATGCTTCCCGTTGCCTGTTGTATGTTTTTTAAGAAAAAAATTTACAGCAATAGTGTTTGGAAAGAGGGATAACTGAAGCAGTCTATCATTGAGTTGGTTGGTCATGTTGGACCCATAAAGTTTACGTAGTTATTAGTTGCTGGATTGGACAACAATCCACAAAAACAGTTTTTTCGGCCATTTTCGTATAAACCACAGATACTGTCCAACTTTTTGGCAGTTGAGAGACGGAAAAAACATTCAGCGCCAGTTAGACCTGAATCATATCTAAGGCCTTCACAATAAAATTATTCTCATCTTACACTACTTATAAAGTTATCATTAGCACGGAAAAATTGATATTCATCGCAGAGACCCGAACCTTCACAATCAACTCGGTCCAAGATAAAAAAAATATGCTGGGTTTTAGGAAAAGTGGGGTTAAATAGGCGGTTGCATGTACAGGAATTTAAGTGTCCCTAAGGCGCCAATTATATGTACTGCTCCTATTTTTTCAGGCACACCATTTTGGCTGAAAAAGTCTGCTCAACTGATATCGGCGGTAACTTGCTTAATACCCATCGAAAAGCTTTTAGGACGTTGCAGAGGATCAGAGTCCCTCGTTTGACGAGTGTTCAACTTCAAAAGAAGGGTTATTGTAACTCTTCCAAATAAGTTTTAAGCTAATTGCTCTTTCACGTAGTAATGGACACCAAATCTTCCGCCCATTAGCGATTTTCTTCTACTGAATATGGTACGCGAAGTTTGCCTCACACCACAACTGAAACGATTTTCAAAAATGCGTTTATTTTTCAGGATGTGACACTAATTATAAGGTCTGTAAGAACTTTCGAACTGAACACTTATCCGCGGAAAAAATCCCATAAGATATACGTCATGAAAAATAGCTCCAGACCATCGGTCTTGTTGTAGACTGCGGGTTTAATAGGGCCTCACTTTAACACCATAAACCGATAAGTAGCTCAGAGAAATAATAATTTCGCAAAACTTGATAACTTTCGGTCACTCGAGGAGCCAGTCAATAAGTGGCCAGCTGATGCGATTCCTGTGGCTGAAGAAAGAGTGCCGCTCTGTTCTGCCCAAGTGAGAGCTAATCGTCTGAAGCCCTAAACCGATTTCTGCTTGATGAATTTCGCTATTAGGTAAACTGTCCATTTGCGACAACCTTTATGGAGACGACAGCATCATGAACCAAAACAGGCCACTTGGAGTAACCAAACAAAGTTACGGTATGTTTCGCATGCGATTCCTCAAGGTCTCCCAACGATTTGGAATTATTTTTCCCTATGAAACATCATTTTAACCAGATGAGATTCTTATGCAAATGATACAAGAGTCGTCAAATATGATTACCTGTCACACATCGTCGAGCAAGGTGAGCTCACAAAGATAAACCGGTTTGTAACTAATACGAACAGGATGTATGGAGTTTTCTATGGGGGCCTTACATACTACTACTAAATATACCAGTCCGTTCAGTAGTATAGCAACCAGCCAGGCAATATTCTGCTACGCACAGGTCCTAGCGCCTACATGCGTGACAATTCCCATGGCATGTCAACTCGGCACTGAGTAGTGCTTTATTTTAAGCCGTTTACCGAGGACAATTACTCATTGTCCTTGTGGAGGCTTTGGACGGGCATTTTTGAGCATACCTTTGGTTTCTGCGAGTCGATTCGGGTTTGCGACTCGGTTGAAATTTCTTATCCGAGTCATTCGTGGCGTGCCTTGGTTGCCAAGTTTCCCCGTGTGATTACGAGGTAGTTAGCGGCTTGCCAGTATTATAATTTTCTGAATTCAGTCCTTTCTCACTTTCCGACTCCACTAGCTATTATTCTGAGGCAGTGGTCTGTTATCTACGGCACAATTTGGCGGGTTCACGGAGCAGTTTTTCCCTTAAAACTGAAGCAGTAATTAAATATTGGTAACGTAGGATTTGTACAACAGAATCTGAGGGCCGAAAAGCCGTTTTTCAGCTAGTCTTGGAAAAATTTGTCCCAGTGATGTGAGAAACAGCAACTGCACCAAACTTGTGCGTTGTATCCAACAAAATGAAATCTGTCTGTTTTAGAATCCGTTCGAAAAAATCAACTGGGAAATCCAGTTTGCTTACAGGGTAAACTTCCACCTTGAATGTGTGCTAAATTGTGGTCGATTAAAAAGTGAACTATTAAGAATTGAACGCAAGTTCGCTGCTAAAATACACGCTCGGTTTTGTTTCATTTCCCAGTAAAACTATCAGGACGCGAGTTATACTGGAGAGGATTTCACATACTGGTTCAGACAAAAAAGAACTTGCATTTATAGGAGCGTGATATTTCACTAAACCTAGTGACCCCACTTGACAACCATTATAAACGAGAGAACACCAGAACTACAGTGTACTAAAGTGTAAAATAAACCGGGAGAGAAACTCATTGGACAAGCAGGAAAGCCCGATTCAAAAGGATATATCAGGTGGATTGGAGCAGGCGCCCAGCCAATAACTCAGCGGACTCAAGGACAGGAGCCGATGCAATGGAGAGAATAGGGCGGTACAATTAATCAAACAATAGCTAAAAGATCAGACTACAGTGCAATACCAATTGAGAAGGGGCCATTCAGATCGAAGGAAGAAACTAATGAAATTGGAAGGCGCTTTGGTGCAATTTAGTTTCAAGTAGAACATAAGGTTGACGGAAACTAGGGGACTGCGCCTACCTGATGAGCCCCAAGAAGGGCGAAACCGGTCGTGGGCTGTCGATGGATTTTCAGCAACCTTATGAGTAGTACATTACAAATAAAACCAATCTAGATTCAAAGCTGATAGGCACTGTACAGATGTTTCAGTCCCGTCTTATGAAACTGCCTTAGGGTGTTTCGTACTCATGGTCTCCCAGCCAGTATTTTGAACACCTGACCATTTGGCCATGAGCGACTAATCAGCAATCTGAATAACTTGCACGCAAAACTACTTCCAACTCCCTGTGGTTAGTCTTGTTTTCCTCCTCTGTGTTTTTATGCTAGATGATTTAGCACATGGTTAGGTCATCGTAGCTTGTGGAGTTGGATACCCCTTTCCGTCAGATTCCTAAGTGCATAGTTCCCAACAATCCGATCAGATATTCGTGAGGTCCGGGGAACGTTGGCTATACTTTCATGGCAAAAATATTTATACGGTTTTAGTTACCTAAAAGCATTAATCAAAAAACCTCTCGCGAACAACACTGTTTACACAAAGCCCAATGAAAAGAACTCTATATACTCGAATTGGAACTTCTTAATGCAGATTTTTCCTGGTACTATATTTACACGTCTGGATTTGACCTCCACTGTATAAGGCCAGCTTACGATATAAGTTTTTTGTTGCGCACATAACAATTGTATCCTGATTCATTTCCTTCAACTAAGAAATTCATCCTTTTTGTTGATGTCATGTGCTTCAATAGACTCATTCTTGTTCTCGGTAATGTGTAGTTTCAACATTCAACTAGAGTTCGCTTGTTTGACATCCAAAACGAGGAGGATGATGCAGAATTATGAAATCAGGTGATCAGAGCTTCTACAATGCAGTGACTTGACTATACTAGATGCCGTTGGCTTTGCCGATTGCCTCAGCTTCAACCGATTTGTTCGGTAGGAACGACCTACTTCCTAATTTTCAAGTAGTTTAACAAAACAAACATTCTTTTCCAGCCAAGGACGATGCACATCAGTATTCAACCGAACTTGCACTGCAAAGTGATAGAGGATATAGAAGTCTTGTTCCTTAGCAAAGACAGCCGCCTCTTTCTGTATACAAACCACTTACAGAAACTGAAAATAGGCAAGCATCTCTAAGAGGTAGTCTCTGTATTGGCCGGAAAGGAATAAACTGAAAAAAAATAGTCCTCGTTAAAACCACGATTTACAAAACACAGGTTAAACAACTAGTTTGATTTTGTTACTAGCGAAGTCTGGCCTCGGGATCCGCAATCGCCTATGGGTAGCTTTTCTGTGTGGCTGATAATAGGTGCCTGGCGTTGTTTTAGCTTCTGGATGAGTGAAACCAACCTGTACTACGAGCGTATCACTTTAACTACAAGTGAACCCGGAAAAAACGTGGGAGACAGACAGGCCTGCTAACCGTATGGTCGGTATCGTTCAAAGGAAACGGCTATGGAATGGTTAACAGAGATGCCTACAAGAAAAACACATCTTGAGGACTTTAAAAGAAACGGTTGCAGAAGAAAGGAAATTTCATCGTCAACTTAAATAAATTTTACCCTGGAAATTCAAAAAACAGGAGGATGTTGTTCATTTAAAGGAACAAACAGCCAGAGAAAATTACGGTGTGTAAGGTTTTGGCCGGGTTGTGATATGCATTTTTGCCAAGCGGTCATGGTACTTTTTCTCCCATCGCAAATTAGCCAGACCATTGTATTCAAATTTATTGAAGATGGACATCCAGGAAAGTAGAAAATTGCCAATAAGAAAAGAGTGCCACCTGTATGCGAGTTTTGAAAAATTAGTCTTTTTTTGCTGAATTGTCACGCACGCCCAGGAACAAGCCAAGTAAGGTCGATCCAAGTAAAGCTTTTGGCATCCTAAGGTGAATTTTTAGCGTACAAACTGCAAACTGCAAAATAATTTGATCAACTCCGGCTGAATTGCCCATCAGTAAACGCTTTAAGAAAGCAGGCTAGATTCAACGCTAGAAAGCCTTTTTCCGGAACAGCTGACAATTCTGGTGGTTGATCACGTGGCCGGTGATTTGTTTGATGAGCTTGCAGACGTTCCGTTACCAGTCAAGGGGATATCGCCACTGCGCAGCTGAGTGAGTTGGGCTGACCCATTCATCTAGGCACTGCCGATGTGTTCTCGACAGCGAAGACAGGCTGGGCAAACAGATCAACGGCCACCCGGTCAGCCACCAGCAAACATAACCGGGCTACCCATTATATCGACACAGCTGATGGCTTTATTAAACATAGCTTGTAGCTGCTCGAGGCACGTGACAGCTGCAGACGATCAATGCGTCATCAGCCATGAATGGAAAGTCAGGGGTGGGCCTGTTACTTACATACAGCGGATAAAAAGGGAAGAATAATACCTTGTGAGCCACCGCAGGCAACGGAAAAGAGAAGCTACTACCAACGTTTGTGGTGTTCAATGTGTGGAGTACTCTTCATTGGGCTTCAAACTCCAAAAGCAACCATGTAGTCAGCGGACGGTAGGTGTTGACTTTTATATCCAGTTTTAAAATGACGGGATGAATTATTAAGGCAACAACATCTAGAGTACAACAAGATTGACGGTTCCCATATTAGTTTCAGCCTTGGATACTTTGCATTCGGAGAAACGGAGGTGAATAACATTCGCCCAATTTTCATCGCCCCCCTTTCTACCGTAAAGGCAACATTGCAGTCAATCTCCTATGGTCAGGAATTTTTCCAGTGGAAAACAATTACTTAACAAAGCGGAGACCGGCAAAATGTACTCATTCGCAAACTAAGATGGTGTTACCAAACATTACCAGTGATCACTACATGAGGCTGCTGAAGCGAAAGTTCACCGATCCAAACATCGTGGTATTTCGTATTCCATCGAACAGATTTGAGGAGCACATGTTCTGAAAGATGTCCTATCCAGGGTGATCGAAATTCTCTCCATACGCGCGGAGAAGCATAGGGATTTTAAATAACTGACATGAATACCCTTGAGTAGATAAGCGTCCCCCGGTGAGGAATTGTCTGTCGACAAACACAAACTAAGTAGTTAGAGGCGATCACATAAACAAGCTTTTCAAACATTATGGCGCCATAGACATCAACACTCCAATCTCAGCAGAAATCGTACACAGACGTGGTAGACAGGCTTTTTTAGACATTGGAATGGTTTAGATTTTTCAGCAGATTCCCCCGTTATTTCTTTATGGGACAATCTGTCCTGAAAAGCCGAGTAAAACCGTACAGCTGCTTCATCAGTTTTGGGAATCATCAGCAGTGCACATTTCACAAAACTACAGTAGGGAGTTTCAGACCCTCAACCCCTCAGTTAGTAGTTTGAACACTTAACCGCTTGGCCACGAACGGCTGATCAGCATTCTTATTAGCACTCACTTGGAAAGGATTTATCGCCGCTCATTATTCAACCAAAAAAACAAATCACGTGATTACGTATTGATCGGCTGCTCGAGTGGCGACGTCTCAGATGCAAGTTTTACTCATCTTGTAGAATTATTCGTCCTCTGAGCTACTAGGAGATCGATTGAAGATTTTCCGTCATTGTTGGCTGTTCGCATTGCACAACCACTCTGTGACGAAACTGCAGGTGCCTAAAACTCATTGTCCATTTTAAAAATTATCAGATGAAGCCTATGGTTACGACTACCATAAGGAGTTTTCGATCAATTGAGTTATGGAGTATGAATCGGACACATGGTCCCCCGAACATTTGCTGAACGAACAGACACATGTATAGCCCTCATGCGTAATCTGAAGAGTCCGGGAAAAGGCAATTCCTCTTCCTAACCCTGGCGAACCGATTACAAGCCATAAAGGTTTCCGGAAACTCTTCCACAGCTCACGACAAGTCTCGCCCTTCTTGAGGCTCATCAGGTAGGCGCAGTCCCCGAGATTCCGTCAAACTTACGTTTACAAGCCAGCTTACGAGCTTGCTGGATAAACCAGCTGCCACCTGATCAACAGTCGACAAACGCACCCGGACTGCCAATCTTTAGACGTAGATCGAATGCCAGTTTTTATCGACCATATTACTTACATTTCCTTCTCAGCCAAAAACAACAAAGGCCATAGCCAGTGTGAAACATCATCCACTGTCGAACTATTACATTCCATTCCTTGTTACAAAAGGCTGAGTGTGTACAGGATTGTACTCATTATCGGTTGTGAAACAAAGTGTGAAGCACAAACGGAATGCTCTGCTAGTTTGTTCCAACTACGGTTGCCCAGCTGGTGTTTTCCTTCAAATAATCGCCAACATGATGTCCCGTTTTTACAGACAAAGATAGGCTCCGCAGTTGGCTAATTAACGCTACAAAAGATACTTGCTACTAATTACTTTTGTAATTTTAACCTATTTATCGCTGTAGCCCACTTGTTATCCGAGGCGATAAACAGGTGCATGTCAAGCGGATGACGACTGATGGGTGACCTTGAGATGGGCTAGTCCGATTGGCGGACGCCAAATGTTTGAACAATTTTGGTAAAGTTTGGATAAATACGCGTCCACAATGGAGAAACGTGGGATCTAAGATTCTAGTCACGTTTTATAACAAAGTCAGCGCACCGGAACCTCAGGGAAATCGATGGCCTGAACTGAACATCGAATTTCTCTTCTAAGGTGTGCACTCAGAGTTCATTTACGGAAAGCGCTTATCACATGCATCGTTTCGTCATCGACACACGCGCAAGTCCCTACAAGTTACTAGGGATGCCAAATTTATCATAGAATTTTCCACAATTTCTGACAACCACAGCTAAATTGCAGGAAATTCAAGTACAATAGTGGCAACCTTTTCCGCCAACCTTATGTTCCAGTTGAAACCACATTGCACGAAATTAGCGAAATACACTCATTTTCAAACTAATTTAGTCTTGCGAGAGACTTACCTGGAACCCAGCTGAATCCCTCGTTTATGGTATGTCTTGGCAAGTGAATGTGCTGAACCAGGGCGGTTTGCTCTCGCGAAATCAAATTTGTTCGAAAATGCGTGTATTCCGCTAATTTCGTGTAATTTGGTTTCAAGTAGAACATGAGGTTGACGGAAACTCGGGGACTGCGCCCACCTGATGAGCCCCAAGAAGGGCGGAACCGATCGTGAACTGTCGAAGAACTTTCAGAAAACTTCTGCATTACGAATATATATGTATCGCAATATCTCGAATATCGTACCAACTGAAACATGAGGTGCCTTTGCGCAGCACATTTAGTTGCCAGAAAACGTCACAAACGAGAGATTCAGCTGGGTTCCCCGTGAGTCTCTCACAAAACCAATTTTGTTTGCAAGTGAGTGCATTCCGCTAGTTTCGTGCAATTTGGTTTCAAGTATGAGGTTGACGGAAACTGGGCGACTGCGCCCACTTGATGAGCTGTGGGCTGTCGAAGAGTTTTCAGTAACCTTGTGAGTAGTTTCCCTTATGAAAATATACTGCGATATCTCGAACGTCGTGCCAACTGAGGTGTCAGCCGGTCTTTGTGCAACAAATTTGGTTGAAAAATATCACAAACGACCGGTTCGCTTAACTATCAAGGGATATTTCTTATGACTCGAAGTGTCTCTGCGCTAATTCGATCGTATAAGTTTGTTAAACCACACATATCGCCTAACGATCACCCACTTTCGTTTTTTCTTCAAGAGTAAGTCGAATATAAGTCGACTTGAATAACTTTCTGTTCAACTGTCCGACCCACATTGAAAGGCCATTTCGAAAGCAGCTAACAACCACACTCGAAGAGACCAACAATCTCCAACGTAACTGTCAGTCAGCTGCGAGTATGGCGCTTCGGATTGCAGACCGACATTACTCGCAGGTTTCGTCAGCAGTATACGTCGTTACATCGTCAAATGCTTTCAGACAGTAAACACAGATATATTGAGGAAAACTGATACTTATCAGGATATTTGAAATGCTTGTGCCTATGGAAAACTACGGAAGGTCTTTTCGGGGTTTCTCGCCCTCCTAACACACGACATGTGATTTCGAAGGTTCGCTTTGGTAGCAACCACCAGTTGATAACAAGAACAAGTGACAAGAAGTTCAGTCACTGAATGACGTTTCTCAGTCTGATAATGCAATCACCAAGCTGATTGAAGAGGCTCCTATTTGTCTAGAGCCAGAATTTTATCCCTGTATGAACCATTGTGACGGCAGTTCTCCGTGGCCGGATGCATGTGAAATGACAAACAAATGTTCGTTTCGAAAACCGGCAGCCAACTTTGAACATGTTGAGTCATTGAAGAGAGTTGATTTCCACCGTACTGTAAAGGATTTATTATGTGGATTGGGTGCACCGTACTCGGGTCTGCTAAACAAACCTATTTCAGGTGTACGTTGATGGTCCTTTGGGCATGTTTCACGCTTTGTACAATGTCTGAAAGTCCAAACAGTTTTACCCTTTTTTCACAGTCTATTTATCGGGCAACCACAAAGTGACCAGGATCAACATGTCTGTGTTTCCGATTGCACGTGCACTCTGTGTTTGCTCTTTTCCGGCCAGCACACGAATTGTCAAAGTAACGCTGTTCACAGTTAACATGTGGCGAATGTCGCTCATTAGGCTTGAAGCGTTTGTTTCATTCGTTCACATCCATCCCGTGGAACTGCATCACACACACACACACATCAAACTGACAAGCCACTGGGACTTGTTAACGAGCCCGGCTGTCCGGCGGTTGCGATGCTTTATGGGACATTTGTTTTACAAAATCCACATGTTTCCTGTCTTTCGCACATGGAGACCCCAGCACGACCGGCAGGCGCCGTTTTCGTTCGAAATGCGGCAACAAATGCCTTCGCACGTTACGGCAGCAAAAGAAGCAGTTGTCCGCATGTGTCCGAAGTGCATGCTTTATCCCAGACAGATCCGGCTTCCATTCATAGCTGAATATCGCGGTGGGGTTATAATCCCTTCTAAGCGGCGGACCTCATCGGCTTTGAATGGGGATGGCGCATGAAGTCAGTCAAGTTAATCGGTGGTAGACACAATTGCGATGGTGTGGTTCAGTTTGACGTCCACTTTAGTGGCATCTTGGTCCTTTTTTTCCGGATATTTTCGTCTCCCACATCGCCAGAAGAGCGGAAAAAAGTTTTAACAGAATGCCGCAGGAAAAACCGAAGCCCGAATTATCAACACATTAACGATTACCTGTCGCCACGAATTAGATGACAGGCAGCAACACAAGAGTGGGGGGGTGTTGGCAACCAGTTAATCAGATGTCAGCGAAGCCTTAGAAACAGAATGATAAATGTCTCGCTACTTAAAGTTTGAAGAAACAGCTGTTGCGTCTGTGATGTACCGGATGGATGAAAAAGAACTTGGACTAGACCTGCACAAAATGACGTCCGGGAATTTTTGAGTAAGGCAACCTATTACAATGCATATTGAAAGCCTGGTTGTAGCTTATCGGTATGCCAAGTCAAGGTGTGCTGAGTAATGGGCGGTTACTAAATTTAGTAATGTAATGTCCGACCAGAGGTGATCTAAAGCTCATTCCTCGTTGAACGGACCGCTGGCCATTTCTAGAGCGCCGCAGAGGCTAACGTTCTGTCACCGAGTGATGCTTGTTACTTGGAAGCCTAATTTGACCCACGCATTTCACTGAGTAGTTTGAAAGTAGTAAGGAAAGTTTTTCTGTTTCAGTCGAGATTCCGTTTTCTGGATTTAATGCCGACAGGCATTGCACTTCCGCGTAGTTGGTTCCGGGAGCCATTAGTACACCGAATCTCATTCAACCCCAGCAGGACTATTGGAACCCGTAACTTTCCGGCCAGTACTTGACGCATGTAATATATGTGGCCGATCAAGAATGTGCTTTAAGGGGATATATCGCCACTTTCTTTCCCGAACACACTTACTGTCAAAGACGCTCTTGATATGTGGAATATGTAAATACTTGTGATAATAATCAATAAACATGTGAAATAATTTGAATGAGTGCAGCTTGGAAAGAGGGGAAACCGTATGGATTTGGGAACAAGATTCAAAAGGAATAAGTGCAACGGAAAGTGAATACATCTAACTTTCCCGTCACCCTAAACAAACTCCGTTTACATACCTGTTGGCCAACCACTAACCCACCGCTACGCACCACTACGCTCCCCTCTAACGCACTGATGTCACCCCGATTGGTGATGAAACATTTGCAATCAAATTGCCCAGCTCAGCGAACAAGCCAACGACCAGTTGTTCGAGTTCCCAGCGTTGGGCGCTTCGGTGTACTGCCGCGGTGGATAGTCACTAGCCCCAACATGGATAACCAGCCGGTATCTCAATCAGATTTGCCAATCAACAATGTGTGAATTACTGAACGCATTTCTGCATAGCCGTAGAAGGTTTGCACGGAATCTAATGCAATGCCGCGCGCAAAATTTTGAATGCCACGCAGAATCTTCACAGATTGTTGCCGCTTTCGAGAAGCCAACTAAAATCATGAACTGAAGGTGTCAAGTATGACGCTGAAAGCCTAACTTCCAAGACTACATGGGAAGTATACCAATGAACTTGAACATCGGGTTGCTAGCTGAGGGATCGGTTGTTGATCAGATGGCTGTTGATCTGTTCGCCGAGCTTGGCAATTGCGCATTCATCAACTGCGCACTAATGATGTCTCCTCTTATGGTGACGAAACGTTTGCAAGCCAATTGTCAAGCTCGGCGAACAGATCAACAGCTATCTGATCAACAACCAATAAACTCACCCGAGCTACCAATATTTCACCACATTACTAGCTGAGGGATCGTATTCATCATTCGCTGAACTCTGGGCAGTTTCGCAACAGAACATCCAAGAAATCGATCCAAATGGAGGGTTCTGTGTTTTTTAACGGACGGTTTTCGGGTTGTATTCGAATGAGCCCACGGCACGGTTAACACATTCGATTACACCAGAGCGATCGACTGGGGTTGTGGTCTACTCATTCTATCTTCGTAGGGTTTCCTCGCCTCGTTGTGAGTACACATCAGACAGTATGGGCCCACAGGCCCTCTTGTGGTTCACCAACCAGTTAGCTCCTTGCTAACAAACCCAACCGATCGATTACTGTTCCGAGAACGATCGATCAGTCTGGCTTTGGCAGAATTTGTAGAGTCCGTTATATTTCATTGGCCACTTAAAACGCCTGATGTAATTTATCGAACTTCGTTGCAACTGACAAGAACATCCGGTAGTTTTTTTTCGGAAAACGATGACTACATAATTAGATGCATCACAGTCTGTTGTAAGGCCTACGCCCTTCCCAAAAATATCATAGCTTGGTTGATACTAAACTGTAGGGAGAATATACCTATCTCGCGACACAGGCAACAGGCAATGCACTGTACTCAGCTCTGGCCGTTTGCGTGCAGTTTTGTTTTTCTGAACGTCTACACTCGATTGAGTACTTGCAGCATTATGCCTCTAGCTATGAGCGTTGTCGTTCGATTTTACAATCCAATCAGTGCCATTTGGTTTTCGTTAAATAAAAATTTTTTCCACGTAGGCTCCGAGTTTGTACTGTACGTCAGGTTGTATTGTTTAAATGTATCCGCGGTCGGCAAGGGTGTCGAAAACTTTCGAGTACCGATCGAATGAACATAAGGCTAGATTGTGGCGTACTGGCTGATTAGGAGAACAGCTACCAACTTCAGAAGATGTTCCGAACGGTAACAAATCTGTGAACGATCGAATAACATTGAAGGTTAGGGATTTTGTCACACTAGTGAGTCTGCTCATCAGATCTGCAAATGTGCGTCTGTCACGGCGAGCTGAAACCAAATTCGTGTGTGTCAATTGCTTTCGATTTGTGTCCAAGTAAAACGTAGCGTTGACGGACGCTCATGGACGGTGTCTGCCTAGTGAGCCTCAAGGAGGACCAAACAGATCGAAGAAGTTCCAGCAACCTTATGAGCAGTGTTCCGTGAACAGCACTTGATTGAACTCTGAAATGGGGGGTTCGAAACTAAGGGGACCGTAAAATCTATAACCGTTTACAAGAGAATCACTTTAGTAAACTGAAATGAAATGCCAAAAATTATGAAACAAGTCTGATGAGTTTATAGAAATGCTTTACGGCCTCCTGTCATCAAGAGCCTTTGCCGGTATTTCCTCAGGAATATCTCATCAGCATCTGTATGTGTTACCTCACTATAAGTCTAGCGAATAAATATCATTGCACACTTGAAATGGTGAACATAAAAGGAGGAAAAGAAAAGCACCAAAGAATGCGGATGAACAGCAAGCTCTGGTTAAAGATATAGCGATGGCGGTACATGCCTTAGACACAGGACATAGAATAGATCTGGGGCATAGCCTGTTGGGCAAGTGTAGTTAACAGCACTGAACGATCGACAGAATCAAACGCACCCATGAACTCAAAAAATATCAAGATTGAGGGTTTTCTGTACACATGGCGTTGCTCTAACACCTGACAGGGTGTGGTCTACCCGGTTGAAATGCCGTTTGATTCTCACGAGCCAGAAGTTCTGTTGTTAACTACTAACTAACACCTCTGTGGTTACTACAGCCACTGCGAATACTTTTTCTCAAGTGAACGCTATTATCGATTCACCCCAGTTGTCTGGGACGGTCTATTTCTCCTAGATAGACTCAAATAGGCTAGGCAGGCACCAGCTGGGGAATTCACCACCATCCTTGAGCAAAGCAGTAGGCATCTCACGAAACGCCAGTAACGAGTCTCGATTCGGGACCTTTCCGGCCAGTAGTTGAACACTGAACCATCCGACCACAAGCGGTTGCATTCTTAATTTATCTTTTTTTCACTTGAAACCTATCGATTGCCAGAACCTCAGACCCACTCTGAAATCATTCTTGAAGATTCCTTGGGCCGTGGCAATCAAACACGTCTAGAAGTCTCGGAAAGTCGCTGGAGCAATTTGATTGTGGACTCTTTGGTAGACCGTCTGGGGTCGACTTTCTCCATCGAAACTGCAGCCAACATCTGGTCTTAGCACATTAAGAACGGAAGTTTCTCATTCTGATTTGTATGTACACAGATAGCTACGTAAAATACGTCATTATATTGCGCAATCTTTCATTTTCGTCTCGACTGAACGTTTTCATTTTATTCCCCCCCCTCTTGTCACTGTTTCGTTTCACGATAACTGCTCGGGAAGAGCGAGGAAAAACCAAACTATTCAGGCGAATTCACGATGGTTTTCGTTATGTCCATCAAAACACTCATTTGCGATGCCGTTCGAAAAAAATCGGCAAACGGATTACCGTGCAATCTTAGGACTTAGTCAGTGCGGATGGGAACACCGGCTCTTGACTGTGTTTACTAATCCTACTATCTACACATCTCTCGCCGTCTTACTGACCGACATTTCCTCTTTCGAAAGGTTTAGTTTGTTGTCTGTTCACTGGGGAGACAGGTTTCGTCTCGATCTTTGACAGTGATCTATTGCGAACATGTGTTGCCTAGTCCATCAAGTTTCTGGGACCACCTGCACGTTTGGCGACGTGGGATAGACTGTCGGTTGTTGTTTGTGGGCACTTGACAGCTGCGGAACCTACTGGCGGACAGTCCTGCGTTATTTGCAAACTGGTATTTTTGTTGTTAGCGCGGAGATTTCAACCGTCAGGTTGCGGGGCTTTCGAACGGTCACAGTTTTTTTCTCAGGGAAGACAATTGGGTGTGCGCGGACAGAGGAAGTTATCCACCTACGAACCGAGACCGAGTGTTGGCTCGTTTCTAAACCCGATTGGAAGGATCAGCAAATCTATTGGACTGACTGTGAACGCGCGTCTTACGATTTGTTGTTTGTCCGTAAAGCAGGAACACTGCTTTCTGGCTCAAATTCACACCTTCAACCAACTGGGCGTGGCAGGCAGGCGACGGTGCGGCAGCGTCGCATTGCGACATGTAGTAGTGCGGGCGTGAACTGAACACACGCCAGAGATTGACAAACACCCAAACTGTGGAAACTGTTCAGACAAGGTGGTGTAAGTATATGAATGGTTGGTTGGTTGGTTGGCTGGTTGGCTTGGTAACCGTGCCGGCGAAAGAAACCCAATCAGCAAGCGCGCATCGGTAGCCAAAAAAACCAGGGCAACTAATTTGGCGATAGGGGGTTAGAGAGGGGGTGAAGTAAATTGGACAATTGAAACTGTAGTTGACGGGGTCTTATCAACCGAATTGGTCGAGTTTCGTGTTCGACAGTACCTTAAGGTCAACCGGCGCCGTTTGTCGTAAATTTGGCGACAACAGGCTGGCGCCAACACTCAACAGAATTTGGGCACTGGCGTCCTTGTGAATGCGTCCGGTGCCATGAAAAGTTCGGAAAAGCAGAAATTGAGTTTGACGCCGTCAATACTGGGAACCTCCGGTTTTCAAACACTCAAATATCTTTTGCCGTCAGCATTGTCTACGGCTACCGAATATGAGACAACCGGCAATTTGACGTCTGGTGCATGGCGCCTATGCTGGCGTTCCTCTACCTCGGACGCCTCGACCGAACCGAGGACTGGTCAAAAGTCAGATTGGAATGCGCTGCCGCCGCCGCCATCATGGTCATCACACTGTGTCTGTCATGTTTTGCTGATTTCCGTAACCTACACATGCAACTGCCTATCACGTATAATCTTCACGTATAGAAAACATTGGACGGCACATCTGAATCAGTACAAGAGCAGTCATTCATCCTCTGTCGCCAGCCTCACATTCCCTCAAATACATACATACTCTGACCGGGATTTACTAGTCGACAGCCACCCCTATCGATCTGTGACCAACGGTCCGCCTCACACGCAAAAATTTCACCCTCCACCCAATCCCAATACCGTCAAAATCAGTGTTGCCCGCAACGCACTTGCTCCTCGAGAGTCCCCAGTCTCAACAGACAAACCACACTTGGCATTTGCCCACTCGGACAGGAAGAAGAGGCTAACAAGACTGAAAATCAGTATAAACTGTACAGTTATCACGTTAATTCATTTGTTTCTACTCATCACCTGTGTTGGAGCCAGTCACAATTTCCACCCGGCTAAAATCGCTCATCACGATCAAGTCCTGTCCAATGTGTACCACGTTCCTCACCCTGACAGCAATCCAAGTATCGTGGATATTCCTGGCCTGGACCAAGTACTTGTCGACGAGGATATGACAAATTCAAAACCATCGCGAGCGGAACTAATTGAGAGAACCCCCAGTTATATGTTTGACATGCACGATAGACACAAACGCGATTGGTGGGATTTTGACCAGTTTAGTGATGGACACCTGAGGCATCCTCTTCATTCGCAAAACACCCATGAGCACGACAATCGTAAACTTGGAACCGTAACGGCTATTCGACACCACAAACACATAGGTAAGTCCATGTGGATATCTCACCGGTCGGTTTAAACGAACTAATTCAAAGCTTTGGTCTGGTATCTTTCCGCAGGAGGGTGAGATGGCCCAAGTGGATAGAGCGCGAATTTACTGACCGGAAGGTCCGTGGTTCGAACCCGACCTCTACCTCTCGACTTCCCCTGTCTAGGCTTGGGTGACCTGGCAGTATCCCAACCCTCGTGCCTCCTTCGTGTAGCATGGCAGCTAGGCACCGAAAGGGTGCTACAGCTGAATGGTTATTTTATTTTTTATCTTTCCGTAAAGTCCTCGAATTTTTTTGAAAAAAATAAACTTTATGAGACGTACTACTTCAATGATCAGCGAAAACTTGCCTACAGTCGGCTGAAAACATTCGAATGAAAAAAGTCAACGTTTTTTGCAAATGACCGCAGGTTGAAAATTCTATCAGGTTGCTTGATTCAAGTCGGGCTTGTGATGAAATTGGGGAAATTCAGTCATTATCGCCGGCGTGTTTAATAACTTATAAGTAGTCAGCAAGGTCTCACCTCCAGTTTTCAGATGTGTCATGAACCGTCAGCCTTGCAAATCGCTCGGGGTCTCGAACCGCCCTATGCCCCTCCACTGTGAAAGGCTGATCGATAGTTCTTCACAGACGTGTCTCACTTCACGTAATCCGGTTTTGAATGTCCCCTCGTTTGAACTTTTCTTCAAAAGAAGACTGTCCTTAATAGTTGCTATTTTTTTAAGTACTTCAGACATTTCAGACTCCTAGTTTTATTCTACTTGCAATAAAAATGGCACATGTGATCAGTTCATCGATTACGTTGAGGGGAAAATAACCCAACAGGTTAGATACGCGTTTGGTTTTTGGGTCGCCAAATGTGAACGCGTCTCTAACATTTGCCTCAGATTTCAGGAATGTCGACATTTTCGGCCTATCCATGTGAACCAAATCATTCCGTCTAACAGTACCCGCTAAACATGACTGTTCAGGAAATCTGAAACACCGATCAAGTTTTTGTGCTAAGTGAAAAAATCAGACGGAAGTTTTGAAGTGTCATCCGAGGAGTTTTGCCTACTCCTCCTCGAATGGCTGGCAACCGATGCAAGACCTCTGCGCGTTACTTTATTTGATGTGTGACTCATTTGCAAATTAATTTGGATTCCACCAGAGACTCAACCGAATCTCTCGTTTATTACATTCTACAACTAAATGTGCTGCACACAGGCCGCCTCGTGGATTCATTTGGCGCGATATTTGAGATATCGCAGTATCTTTTCATAAAGGAAACTACTCACAAGGTTGCTGAAAACTCTTCGATAGCCCACGACCGGTTTTGCCCTTCTTGATGCTCTTCGAGTGCATTTGCCGCAATCCGTCCAATTTGGGTTCAAGTAGAACGTAAGGTTGAAGAAAACTCGGGAACTGCGCCTTTATGTGATTCGTTTTCTCCCGTAACTTGTGTTCAACGTTTTTTTGTCAAAATGTCGGACTTCACGGGTGGTGTAACACCTGCCGAACGTATGCTGACATCTTACTCGAAGGATAGTCTAAGATACTACCAGGCTGTCCAAGCCTAGACGGGCGCAGTCGAGATATCGAGGTTTGATTCGAACCACGAACCTTCCTGGCAATAACTTTTCGCCTTAAACGCCTCCAGCTGTGAATGTTCTTAAATAACAGATGTACACGGCAGAGAGACGTAGTTCTTTTCTCGGATAAACTGATCGTCCTCACTCTGTTCATATGTCATTGTGAGAATCACTGTTAGCTGTGAAATTGGCCTTGGATGAGCAGTGTTCTTTATTCAGGATGCTTTATTATTATGTATTTTGGAATTTTTCTGTCAGATTTTGAAGATTCCGCCCCAGTTAAAATTTATGTCAACCTCCGGGACCAGTCAAGTTTTACACCCATCCCTTCAAGCTGAGAAAAAACTGTTTATCTCAACGGAACGTTTATCTAAGTGCAAGTAAACAATAGTATCGAGCAGCCCAAAAATGACAAAAAGGCAGAATGCTTATATTTTCCAAAAATATCGCAGATTTTAGTCAATCAGTGCACAGAACAGATGAGTTTGCGTCCAAGGATTGGATTCATGATCCCCATCGCAGTTTTTCTTCTGATGCAAGCGAAAAACAGACTTTGAATGTATTGATTTGTTCTAATGAGAGTATTGTTAGTTGTAAATGTTATGGTTGTATGAGGGCTGGGATACTGCCAGGGCGCCCACACCTAGACAGGAGGACGATTAAGGTCCTTAACCAAAGCCTTTGGCTCAAAAGCCTAACCGCAAGGCAGCGGTGTTTGGCGGGGAAATGCAAATGCATTAACTTTTCTACGGAACAAGTCGCCACACATGTTCCAACCCCCAACCTGGAGGGCCAGGAGATTGTGTTCGTCGGACCTCTACCCATTGACCAACCTGGTACGAGACTCTGTGATCATCGTGCGGACACTCCCCAGTATAGCTCAATGGGTCGCCGAGGTACACAAACCGCCACACCACGGTAAGGTTCAGTCTCTTCGTGACGGAGTGAAGCAGTGGTGGCAGTGAAGCATCGGTGTTGAACACTGATGTCATGCTGTCGATGATGATGATTCGGATGATGATGATGATGATGATGATGATGACGATGATGATGATGATGATGATGACGATGATGATGATGATGATGATGACGATGATGATGATGATGATGATGACGATGATGATGATGATGATGATGACGATGATGATGATAATGATGATGATGATGATGATGATGATGATTTGTTCTAATCAGGACAGAAGACATGCCTAGATTCTTCGTGGAAAACATCTAACCTATGTAGATTCTGATGCATGAGCGAGTCACTACGCAGGTTACCGGGGATGATCATGACCGCTTGGATGAATATTCATTAAAGCTGAAATCTTGGCACACAAACGTAAATCATCATTACTAGGAAAGTTCGCTAATTTTTGTGACGTTAGATGGTGTAATACGGTATTTTTGTACCATTGTGGCTTTATCATTCTTTCGGGGCCTCGCTTTCAGAATTAATCAATCCTGTCAAGCGCTTGGATTTTGGTTCGAGCGTAAAAAAAGACAATTTTTCACATCGTATGCCAAGCAGCGAGATAGTTTTTACGTTTATCTAAGTTCTGAATCCACTGATGAGTGTTCATTCTCTGAAACTAAACGCAGTCACGGAGAGACTGCGCCTCATCGGGGTGCGACGGTTGGCGTACTCCAGCAAACCATTAAGTTGAACTGGGGATACTCGCATGGCATTCACAGAGTCGCTTCCACCAGGAAGGTCAGTAGATAGAGGTCTGACAACCTACCCGTCTACACAAGTGTTTGTAAATGTGGGCTATTCCACCAAACTCAAGTCAATCACTGCCGCCTTGCCGTTAAATTTTGCGCCAAAAGCTTTGGCTTGGGACCTCAATCACCCCCCTGTCGGGGTTTGGGCCCTCTGGCAGTACCTCAGCCAACATACAACCATGAACTTTACAGATAAAAGTGCGATGGCAGTCAAGTACAAGTATGTATTACTAGTGTACTGATGTCGATCATGGTGGTGATGCCCAATCTAAGTTTATATTGAATAGAGAACACAACTAATCGCACATACATCATGCGCAAACCTTCGTGATGGAATTCTGGGAAAATACGAGATGGAGTCGAGATTCACACACAAAAGGTCAGAGAAAGTACAGAAGGTCAGTTCATCTGTTTCTTCTCAGTTTACCCTACCAGATGAAAGATCACTTGCTTTCAAAACCGTATGGATAGAAAACAATTAGGTTACAGGATTGAGCTTGAAGCTTTTCAGCGAACGTGTCCTTGCGTGTCCTTGCTCTAGCACCCAAAACGAGCTACGAGTGCAGTGAGCTGGATTACCGTCCTGTTGTGGAATTTAGCATGAATCGGACAGGATCGTGTCTGTTGGACTGGTGCACTTCGATCGAAACGGAGTGAATCACGTTCTGATAACTGTTACAGTGAACATTATGAACACTTTTTCATAAAGAAAACTACTCACAAGGTTGCTGAAAACTCACGACCGGTTTCGCCCTTCTTGGGGCTCATCGGGTAGGCGCAGTCCCCATCGCATCCTGGAATCGTTGGCCTTGTCACCAGTTCCAACTTTTTTCACCATTTATGGAAGGGTTTAGTACCATACAGTGATGCGTATACTTTGTTATCAATATTTGTAACCATTGCTATCAAGCTGGGAACAAAGGCAGCTCTTGCATTCCCACGCCACTAGTGCGGTCCTTGGAAGCACCGGTGTTGTGAAAGCTCGACAGTACACTAACAATTCAAGAAACCGACAAACGACGCCAACGTCTTGAGGGATAACGAGCCATTATTTCCAGGCAACTGGTGAATAGCGACAAGTCTGTCACTATGACTTACGCGGATTCATGCCGGCATCTGACATATCGAATATCGCGCACATTATGGCTTGTCTTACCTCCAATCCCCCCCACACACACGAACAACAGGAACCATTCGCAAAATACACATACGTTTGGCGGAAACTCGGGAACTGCTCTGCGCTAACGAACCCCAAGAAGAGCAAAACCGGTCGTGGGTTGTCAAAGAGTTTTCAGTAACCCTATAAGTAGTGTTGCTTCAAGATTCACCAGAACGTTTTAACTTTATCTGAAATCGAACAGGAACAGAAACCCGTTTGCAAACAGCTGTCTTGGACAACAAAACACCATATTTTTACAACAAAGGTGACAATAATTCGATTGTCTTTTTATATTTCCAACAGTTTGTGTTAGCTCCCGGGTAAGCGTTTCTCCCTATCCAATGCATTAGGAGCAGTTCTAATCGCTTCTGAAGCAAGCGTACACTGTCGATGTGATCCTCATAATCTTCCTCGTGATGTTCTCCTTGACCTTATAACCTTTTCAACCTTTTGGAAAGTACACGTGTCCTTGATTCCACTCTGAAGTAAAAAGCTTGCATGTATAATCAGATAGACTGGAGGTTCAAGACATTCGGTTACCCGGAAGCCCCTCTGCAACATTCACTTTTTCTAGAAGGATCGGTTTCGATCGGTTATGTCAGTGGTTGCCACTCGTTACTAGGGTCTAGGGACCAATAGGATTTAACCTCTCCGTTCTCAATTCCTCTGTTCTGAATCTTTCCAAAATGAGAGAGATTGATGTCACTTTGGTACTTGCTTCAGAAATCAAGGTAAGATCCAACAGCTCAAGGAAAAATTACGAAAGGATCGATGAGTTTCGCTCTCAGTGGGCAAGTTGTGATCCTACAGATGGCGCTCCCCGTTCCAAACTTGAAGCTGGAGGAAAGTTTTCATGACGGAAACTACTGCAAGGTTGCCTGAAAACTCTTCGACAGCCCACTACCNCTACCTGTTTCGCCCTTCTTGGGGCTCATCAGATAGGCGCAGTCCGCGAGTTTCCGTCAAACTTATGTTCCACTTGAATATCATAAACGAGAGATTCAGTTGAGTCTCTCGTGGAAACCAAATCGACTTGCAAATGAGTGTATTTCTGGAGGAAATTTGTTTTCAAGAATTTAAAGAGAACCACCGAAAAATGGAAGTCGAACGCAATAAAATTCTTAGAACCCCATCCCTCCATCCATTCATCCCTTTGGCAAAAAAGTCTCAATCAGTCCCTTCGTTACGGCTGTATGAAGTGTCCGACTGACAAAATCCTTCAATCTTGTCCTGAAGGGGGTCACCGAAGTCTGCATCTTTGTGTACTCATTCCGTTTGTGAACCCTGCGGAGACCAGGACAATAAGTTGGCTGTGTCAGGACCTCCGCGTGGTTCGATCGATCGTCTGAGCCCGAGATAGCCTACTGGTTGAGACAGGAACTTTTTTAGACTGGAAAATATGTGGTTCAGAATTAACCCCAATACCTCGACTGCTCCTGTCAGAGTTGAACAATCTGGCAGTACCTCAGCCCTCGTGCTCCCATCGGGTGTCATGGCAGCTGGACACCGAAACTGTGCTACACCTGAATGACTGATATCGTTATTACGACTGGTGATCGAGTTAAAAAGGCAAAGTGCTTTGATACCTTTTTCAGATCAGTCGTCATCCACTGTAATTGTAGCTTCGAGTGGCAGTATGAGTGTTCTCATGGTCTGATTATACAAATCCCAGTCGCCTTAGACATTCCATCTTCAAAGTTCGCAATCAGTAGCTTCTCACACCTCGAACAGGTGGCGTTCGTCCCAACCTGTGAAGCGGGTGTACTCAGCACAACCCACCAACAATCGCAGAAGTTGACAGGATGAATGATTCTCTTAGGTTCAAGCGGTCGCTGGAACTGGCAGTTTGTCGACTGGAATATATCGTCATTGCGATCAAGAGGGATTTCTTTTCGCAGAACGGGTCACGTGTGACTTATGACCAATGTCAAGGCAGTGCCGTTTGAATCAATGAATCAAATCGATGGTGATATCGATACACGAGGACCAAGAAGGTCACAAATTCAATCTGGAAAACGGAAAAATTTTTGCATACGGAGACGCGCGACACCGAAGAGAATTTCTGGAAGCATGTTACGCCATGGCAGATTCGATCAACCGGTGCATCGAACTGGATCCAATTTACGCACCCTTACGTGCAAAAGACCAACATCTCAACCGGAACACTCAATGAGGACCGAATATTGGATTCACAAACAAAGAAACAAGGAACTCCTCGGAGTCAAATCAATAAAGGTCACAAGCCGGAACTCGGAAGGACAAAGGTCACTCCAACATCGACCAGACTACGACGGAGGGGGATACCAAGCTGAAAAGTCACGTGGGCATCGGCGAATGAGGACACGGGATAACAGAGCAACCAATAGAACCGCCTGACTGAACAACTAATCGCGGTCAGAGGTCATCCCCGGTTACCAGCGCGTATATTAACACACACGTAACGCTACTCAACGCACAATCATTAACACACCGCTACGCACAACTTCGCTCCCCAATAACTCACTGATGATGTCACCTGGATTGCTGATGAAACGTTTGCAATCAAATTACCCAGCTCAGCGAACAAGCCAACGACCACCATCTACGCTACCTGAGCTACCGACTTTTCCTCTATAGAAAACAGTTAGAAAACGCGGGAAGAACAAAACACTTCCGGGTAAAATTAAGTGAGCTCATGTTATCTCATGACATCTTATTCAGTTTGGTACTTTCACCATCTTAGGTATGAGAGAGATGGTTGTCAGGGTAGCCGTTGCTCTGAGTGAAATTGCATGTGAGTTGTACAGGAACAAAATGAGCAAAACAACTAACTAGCATAGACTGGCTTCACTGACAGGACAAAATATCAGCTTAAAAATACCAAATTCGCTCACGCTACCTACCATCTATAAGTAGGTCAGAGGAAAGTCATCAGTGAAATTTCCGTTTGAGCAGTCGAGGAGCCAGACCGCGTGATGTAGCTTCCGTGGTTGAAAGACGAACAGTACTCTATCCTGCCTAAGTGCGGGTTAATCACACTGCTGATCAGCCGCTTGTTACCGGAAGGCTACTTGTTCAAACTACCAGCAGGAAGGTCGCGGGTTCAAGGCTCTCTGAAGTTTCGTGAGATACGCACCGATCTCAATAAAAATGAGACGACTGTTCAGTGCTTCTCGGCTTTTCCGCATAAACTGGCTTCACTTACAGGATGGAGCTTCAATATGAAAATCATCAGATCTCACAGTGCTCGAAAACTGACAGAAATATTCATGGGCACCGATACACCCCTCCCATAGGTGCATTGCTGGTATTGCCGTTCTGTATTGTCTAACATAAAGTTGCGCGCACTTCGAGCCATTGAACTGTTCTTCGATCTGTTCACACCACAAACAACCGTGGTGAGAGCTATTCCAAACGACAGTTATCCGTTATTTCGTAGTATCCGATATACGTTCGGATCTGAGTGCTACGCACACCTTTGGCTTGGCAACAACATGAAGAACATCATGGTTCGTGTATTATATGCCGTGACAAATGTCACTTGCCCAAGTGGCATTTTGTGCAGCATAGAAGAACAGCGATGAATCTGTGCGGGATGCCCGAATGACTCCGTCAGATCTCTTGTTTGCTTGAGAAATCGATAGAATTCTCTTTATTATAACCTACACACGCTCATTCAAGTATATCAGTCTTAGAAAAAACACGTGGATACAGGTGAAAGGAAGAAGGCCTTCTCTGCGGAGTTGTTTACTAGAAAATGCACACTGAGCGGTTACAGACTATTGGACAGGGAAGTAAAACTCTCATTTGCATCTTATTTACAAAAGCTGGACACCCATCTTCTCCCGAATGCGTCTTCTTGAACTTTCCTGGAGATTCATTGACTCCAATCATTACTTGGTCAAATCCAAGCAAATGTTACAAAGTGACTCCACGAATTCCGCAACAGATCTGCCTTTTTCAAAAGACACGAAGCGAAATTCTACGAGCAGCACATACTACCCGCGCGCCTCCCCATCAGTAGTATCACCGTTACACAGGTAGCAAAGAGGCAATGTCCTCACATATATTGCTTCCACTGCCTAATATGAATAGACAGGAACGTCAGGTGATAAGGGCACACCCCCTGAAGAAAACTGGAACGTTTTCTTTGTAATACTCTTCGAGCCGGCTATTGATTCGTATTTATCTGAACTTGTGGCTCGCCGAAAGTACAAGTCAGAGTACAGGTCATCACGTGTCCCAACTGACAAACCCTGGTCCTCTGGTAAAAATCGGAGTTAGAAGCTAAATAAACAAACAACCATGAATGAAACTACTCACAAGGTTGCTGAAAACTCTTCGATAACCCACGACCGGTTTCTCCCTTCTTGGAGCTCATCGGGTAGGCGCAGTCCTCGAGTTTCTGTCAAGCTTACGTCCTAATTGAACCCAAACTGCACTGATTGCGACAAATACACCCATTTGCAAATCAATTTGGTTTTCACGGGAGATTCAAGTGAATCGGGGTCAGAAAGCAGCGAGGATGGACTGCCTAGATCAACCCCTAATCGAACGCACAGCAGAGTCACTATCAGGGCATAATGTCGATCCTAGCGAGCGGTACTGCCCCCGAGAAAAAACGAATCAAGGTCAATTACGCACCAAAAAACTTGGTTAATGTCTACCTGGAAATGTGTGAAAACTCAACGTGATGTATCATAACTGGGAGGAATAGTTCGCTCAGCACCTGAAACTTCTGTATGAATATGTAGTATCGAATGACGTGGTTCGGTTTTGATAGATTGGCGCCTTTCAGTATTTTTCTAATTGGTAGAAATGCCCATCTAACGGCAGACGTCGCGAGTCAGCGTGAGTAAGACGATGTCATCCTCGACATCCCGTTGGCTTTTGCATTAGATCAAACAAACGTTACCGGGGATGTCGCAGCTACGTGCCGAAACCTAAACGGTTCCAGGAGGAGCTGGTGTAGTTCTTGGCTAACCAAATTCGGTGCTTAAGCCTGATACAGTGACCAAGTGGTTGTCGAAAGCCATTGCCTTCTTACCGTTGTTAGCACAAGCAAGTGAATGTTCTGTGGATGGCATAATGGATTCAGCGAACAGCAGCTCCTTGCACACCCGAACAGGTTTCAGATCGGATAGTGCTTCCACCGGATACTGATTCGTTGTTGAGGCTTTGTTCGTTGTCATTCTGTTGATGGCCATGGATCCCTGAAGTGATTCTTCTGCGTCTTCTGACCCGCTTGGCTGTGAAACCGCCCGCCATAGGGTTGGAGACTAATATGCCCCATCAGTTATTGAAGACAAGATCCTACACACTGGTGGAAGATAAACTGTGACGAACTAAAACGAACCGGCATTTCAGCTCCACCGCGCTTGTCCAAGAACCAATGCAATATTTTGATGACCGTCTTTTTTGTTGCCAACGGAATGGCATCAACTTCTGGCCACTTTGCGTAACCTCCTACGAGAAATAAGCGAGACAGACTACTGATCGAGCCAGCAAAATCATCGGAGATGCGTATGGTGCATTTGTTGGTGACCTGTAGAAGATGAACTGCCTGCGAGCACTGGGTGACCTTCCTACATCACGCAGACGAGACAAGGTGGCCCCTAGAACCAAGAAAAGACTGAATGGATTGTTTCTGGTTACAGAGGTAGACAAAATGCGGGCCGGACCAAGTTGCCTAAACCAGTCGAGTCTAGGCAAGGTGGCGGAGTGTAGTACACTACCGATAAAGACGGTTTTACGGAGGTGCACTTGAGATGGTTGATTAAACCGACAAGGCTGCAAACAATGTTGAAGCTGGATTGAACACCCCAGCTTCTCTTTGCGAGTATCGTGAATTGGGATGTAGAGCTGCAGCCGTTCTTCGAGCGAGAGTATTTACTTGACAGACGGCAAGATTTGTTCATCGATTTGTTAATCGATTCAGGCTTTAATTGTTATTTCGGCTGCAACCTGATGTAGCCGCCTGAGCTGAAAGAACTGAACCACTGTTGAACTTGACGCTATTTGAAAATGGAAGCTCAAACTACTAAAATGTCGGCAGCCGAATAGTGAGAAACACAAACTGGTTTGACTGGGTTTTGGCAAAGCTGTACGTTTTAGTTTGGATGGAACAGTACCACGTTGGCTGCTGCCGAGTCGTGATTTTGGTTGATACTGACACTGATACTGACGCAGTTTCCTCAAATGTCTGGTACGCAGTTCGAAACCTCTGGGCAACTAAAGATTACAGACATGAATAAGGCACTTGAAGAGGCCTTCAGTCCACTCGAAATCGGCCGTATCCCAGGTTAGTGTAAGATACCGAACTACAACAATCAGTTGTGGACAGCTGAAGACCGTGAGGGTATGCTGACGGTGGTTTTAGATTCCCCCACGATTTCCGTTCATAAAGGTAATCAAACGTAAATATTTGCACTTTTCAGCTGAGTTAACTTATTTGTCTGAATGATGGTCATCTTTCTGCTTACATAAAAAGCACCACACGAAAGCCAGAAGTAACCGCTGTTAGTGCTGGCATCAACATCTACAAGGTCAATGTACAGAGGGAAGTTTTGCAGGACGAGTAGCGTTTAATAAGCACTAAAATTGTCAGTGATCAGCACATCAACTCATTCCACATTCAAACGACGTACCTCAAGAGGAAACCAATTGTTGGTCAGATGACCGTTGGTCCTCTTACCGAGCTTACAAAGATTCTGTTACCAATCGAGATAAAGTCATCGGCGCATTAGGTTGAGGATATCTGAGTGACACGGGATAATCCATAAAATGCCTCGGAGAAGGCATTCATGATCACAGATTTCTATCTGAGAATAATTGCCTAAATTTTTCAACATCTTGTATAAACCCGGGGATGTATCTCCCCCTGAATTCGGGACATTTAAACTTGATAGTGAGTCATCTTCCGAAACCCACTGAAACATGTCAATATCTCAGCAATTTCGTTGAGAACTCCTAGGAATAAAGGCGTACAATTGTCACACACACGCCACGATGTTTTTGGAAATATGATCAGGGAAATTCACGGGTTTATGGATCGACTCCCAGCGGAACATGCAGCCACGCTCATCTAAATATCACCGAGTACATTTATGTTAGAAAGCGCCCCTTGCGGGATTCACGGAAAAAATCGTGAAAGTCTTTGTGGGTTGAAAGCAGGAGAATTCGAGTGTCATCCACTTGCTCTGCAACAGGTGTCTCTCGTATTCCACACGGCCGGTAGCAGCTAATCACAGTCTGGGTCAATATAAAGTTCCGCTCGCCGATGTTTGTTCTAAAATGTCACTTGTGTTAAACGCATGTCCAAAACGTTCATTAATTATTTGGAAATATGCAGATCACTTTGGTCCAGTTTTTGGGTCAGCTGCTTACAATGGGAGTGTAACAATGCTGGGAAAGTATTGTTTTCCCGGTAATTTTTACTGGACATTGTCGTTACGATGGGAAAATAAATAGCCTGTGCACATGCAAGTCTTGACACAAAGTGACAGGATGTGAACCAAAATTTCCAAGTTTGAACTGTTGTGATGCAGTTAGGTTGGGTTTTGAAGCATGTTCTGATTTTTCTATTGATTATTGGAGATTCGATTAGAATCCGTCGGCGTTTTGTCGACGCCTGCGTTTTGCTACTCCGTGTTGATCTTCACGTTACGTTCTGTGTAGCATACGTTGGAATAATCGCTGACGGGACCGGGGTTGGGGCGATGGATCATCTTGGAAGCCGTGTAACCTGGTAATTGTTCATCAACTGAAATCAATGATGATACACCTGAGCTCACTGGTCAATAGGTGGGACCATTTTGGTCTGACTGTCCTCCCCCCTTTGAGGCCTAAAATGAATCGATAATCCTCACGGAACGAAGTCGACAAGGTCAGTTGAGAGTTGAAAGTAGAAGTACCTTAGAAATCCGAGTCGTAGTGGGGGGTTGATTGGCATGCGTGTGCTGAAATTCATCCATGTTCACGCTAAATGTCGCGAGGCCTGTCACTACTGAGTGGAACTCTCATTTGAGAAGTTGTCACTCGGGAAGCCAATCCGTACTTGATCACGTGATGTGAATTCTGTGACTGGAAGATAGACGGCACTATATCCTGCCTGAGTGCGAGTTGGTTGCATTTCTGGTCAGATACTGGTGTTCAAACTACCGACCATGATTTTGCGGGTCAGACTCCCTGGAATTTTTTGAGGTACCCACGTATGACGATATTCAATAAGGATGAGAGACAGATGTACGGTGCTTCATGGCTTTTCATCATAGGTCGGCTCCACTTAATTGAAAAAAAAATTACTAGATCAGGAAGTCAAAATGTGAGGATACATTAGTCCGACCATATTGCTAACTACACTTATTATTGAGTTGCAATTTCGGGGTTTTGCGGGTTAGGCAGGACTCACCGGAATAATTACGCCAGAACAGGAACACGACCGTTCAAACGAGAGCGGTGTGGCTATGAACAAAAATGTCTATCCTGCAAAACCCCAACATTGCAACCAAAAATCTGCCCAGTGGGCTTCAAGCGTGTACCACGGTACCTGACTGGTTAGTTCTGACTGGCGGGTCAATCGATCGTCACGACCAGAACAGTTACTGAGTCGTCATTCGATGAGCCGGACACACCAATCACCTCGCTCAAGTGTGAACACGTTCGCCTGTTCAGATGTGATAATTCAGACGCGTCCAACATGCTCTGGTGGAGTAGCGGTTACACGCATGTCGCCTCGCATGTCAGATGTCCGGGGCTCGAATCCCGGCACGGCCATTAGATATGCACTGCTAATGTGCTCCAATAAGAGCAAAACTCGGGTCCGGTACTTCCCTTTGGTGTGGATTCACCGGGATAATTACGCCGGAACAGGAACACGACTCACCATAACCTTGCACCATGTGTTTATTCTGTGAAATTAGGTCTCACTTTATCCTTGGCCAGGTAAACCTCGGGCCCTCTGAAGGAGGCATGATTTATAGCCCAGAGTTGAAACTTTTGCTTCCGTAAATATCCTTAACTTTTGGCTTGTAATCAGTGACTGAAACAATCTGGTGAGGTTCGAAATGGTTTCACGCGTCCCTTTCTAGTTTAGGGTTGAATCAAATTTAGTGACATTTCGAAGACAGTTTTCCGGTTAAACGGGACGTTGTCCGTCACATTGTGTTGCCCTATTTTCGCCCAAAGTCGTTGCTCATATGTGTGGTTGGTCTCGGTTGATAGGGGTGGGGCACCAAGTTGCAGTTTTATGGGCCTCCAGTTGTGTACAGATCGAACCGTTTTAAGCATACAGTATGATCGTTTGTATGTCTACCGAACACTAGTGTGGAACGGAGACCGGATAAGGTCCAAAACTATAGGCAGCGGTTCACTCCACGTGTTGTCAATGACGTAGAAATATCTGAATAGATAGATTTTCTCTTCTTGAAAGGGAGCCAATATAGAGAGTTAGAAGTCGGCTACAATCCTTGGAAAGCCTCCTGTAGGGGTAAGAATTCGTTTGGTTTATAGAACTTGAATGCCTCAGATTGCTAGCTGTGGAGTGAGTGACCAACCTTTGTACCCTGGCTCCACCTTTACGTATATTTGTGAGATAATGGCTGATGACAATTTCGGGAATGGTAGACCGAACTAGAGGTGACAATGATCAGACATCTTTTCATTTATGCTTTAAATTTGTGCCCCAAATGAAATATGCTATAATGTTTGCTATTCATCATTAACCGGCGAGTTTGTATAACAGGAGCGCCTTTTTAAAAGTGCATTTTCGTCAGTTTGATAATAGCTCACGATCAGTTTACACCACTTGTTCGTTAGCTGACACGACGTGACATTTTTCCTTTTGCGTCCCCGTTTCCCAGATCGATGATCTAAAGCACAATTGCATAAGCTACTCGATGACAGCGTTTCTTCATCAGGTTTTCATCTTTCCTCTTGATGGCACCTGCAAGTTGAAATGGTGTAGACTTGATGTGAACGTTAATCATCATTTTGATCGGCTGGCTCTATAGGGGTCAGTGTGGTACGATGTCTTACCACAACCAGCAAGGCGGCCAGAGTATCTATTCAGAGGTGAAAAACTCGGGGCTGTAACTAGGCCTCCACCGACAAACGACTCCGGTGATCACTCCTGGGGAGGATACTTTTCAATTAACCAACTAAAAACGAGCTGTTTTTTGAGGAGAGGGGCTCTCCAGGGGAAGACGACTGCCAATAAAACTTTAAAACGAAACACTAATGAGGTCACAACAGAATGAGATCAACCTTATGATTGATCTGCGTACCACCGTTTTTGGGATTTAGTTACTTGTCCAAGTTTATACGGTGTTGAACACAAAAACAATTCATGATAGTTGGTTTCAACATGCCGACCCTAGTTTGTATGTTTTGTTCAGCGTAAGCCACGCCCTTGCTTCGCATATTCCTAGTTTGATTGGGGCTCTTGTTTTGTAAGTGAGCAGGTAGCATTACTTGGCAAACTTCTGACAAATTGGAACTCTTCCCAGTAAAAGAAACAAGTTGAAGCTCATTTTCAAACCAATTTGGTTTTGCGGAAGACTCAACTGGAACCCAGCTGAATCTGTCGGATATCTTGCCAACTGAAACAATTTCTAACGTCTGTGCTTCAGCAGCCTGGCAACAGTGAAGTCAACCTCACAAACAAAATTTTCTTCAACGAGAACACCAGATATATCAGAAACCTTATGAGTAGCATGTTATTCCACGAAAATATACTGAGATATCCCAAGCCAAGTGAAGGTGGCCTGTGTGCAGCACATTCAACTGAAAAATGGCATAAACAAAAAATTCAACCAGGTTTAAGGTGACCCTCTCGTAAAAACCAGATTGATGTGCATTTCGCTAATTCCGTGCAATCTGAGCTTAAGTCGAACGTAAAGTTGAGGGAAACTCGGGGATTGTGGCTACCTGATGGGTTTTCAACAGCCTCATGGGTAGCTCTTTTCCAAGACCATCAGAATACTTTCTTTATCTCATAAACTCAGCAAGCCTAGATTACCAAAGGTGTCCGTTCGTTCGATTGACATTAGCGAGTGCACTGCTACTCTCATGGTTCCGAGGCGTCCATTGACCCATCAGACTTTTGCAACTTATGCTGCAGCACGCGTTCCAATGGAGTTCCAACCCTCTGAGACCACGGCATTGCTAGGCGGTGTCACTAGGCTCTTCAAATTCAGGGCCCGCTAGCTGACACTGGCAACTTGCGAGCTGCGTCCAATTGATGGGGGAGCAGGCACCAGTTGCGTATATGCCAGACAAAGTTTCATCAGATATCATGGACCAACAGCTTTGTGTTAACGATATAACCTACGCTACTCAGTCTGGTCTCCATGACTCAGAGTGCAACATCAATGTGACAGAACTTCATCAATCGACGATTCCAGTACGACGGCGTCCTGTATCACCACAAAGTACTTGGTCAACAAACTGTGCTAAAAAATTACGGTTATCATTGCGCACCTCTGGGGGATAAACTAGTCGGGCCATCTGGAGTCACCTGGAGATTTTCATAAAGGAAACTACTCGCAAGGTTGCTGAAAACTCTTCGACAGCCCACGACCGATTTCACCCTTCTTGGGGCTCATCAGGTAGGCGCTGTCCCCGAGTTTCTGTCAACCTTATGTGCCACTTGAACCCAAGTTGCAGTGATTGCGACAAATGCACCTGGTGCACCCGGAAATTGTGCAATCGGTGACAAGGAAAGTATGAGGCAGGCAGCTGATGAACCGCACTCATGCAAATTGTATGAGTGCCAAAAATAGCCTCAATCGAATCTCTCGTTGATTTGGTCACTCATCTGAATTAGCTGCACAAAAGCCGACTAATATTTTTGTTAGGACGAAATTAGTACATTTTTTGACGTAGCATACTACTCATAAAGTTACTGAAAATCCTTTTAGAGGTCACAACTGTTTTCATCATTTTGAGGCCCATGAGGTGGGTATATTCTCTTGGGTTCCATCAATCTCATGCTCTATCCAACTGAATATGCTGCAAATAAGTGTATTTCGCCGAGCGCACGCTCTAGTTTACAAGTGCAACAGGAAATTGGTGGAAACTCGGGGATTGCGCCTACCTAATGATCCCCAAGATGAGCGAAACCGGTCGTGGGTGGCCAAAAGGTTTTCAGCAACCTTGTGAGTATTGTCCTGCCAAGAAGAACAACATATCCCTGTGAAAGGAAGAAGGCTATCGCTACGGAGTTTCGCATTAGAAAATGCCAACTGACCAGTTATAGACTATTGGACGGGGAAGCAAAACTCCCATATGCATCTTGTTTAAAAAAAACTGAATATCCATCTTCTCTGTGAAAGCGTCTTTCTGAACTTTCCTGGATATTCATTGAATGTTGCTCAAATCCAAGCAAACGCTACAAAGCGACTCCACAAATTCCGCAATAGATCTGCCTTTTCAAGAGACGAAAGCGAATTTACAAAAAGAAAACTTACTACTCACATGCCTCCGCCGTTAGTAGTATCACCGTTACACCTGTAGTGACGGGATTCTCTGAATTCACGAAACCGTAAAGTCACTAGGCGATTGAAAGCTCCTTGTCACTATACGACACTTACATCCAGCACAATGAGAACGCTTCCAGTGCTATACCTGCTCTCGCAGTAAGCAATTAATATGTTGCGACATTAGTTCAACCTCCACGAATCTGAACCAACAGCATACATCAGCAATGATATTCTGATCCCTTCGATATCAAGCATTGAGAAATTCGAAACTTTCGCAAATTTAATCGAAACTAGCTTAACTGTTTACGTCATTCTTACCGATTTCCTGAGGCTTGCCGTGATTTTTCTACTTTCTGTTGACAACCGGTGCATGGAGTTTACCACCGGTTTCCTCAAAGTTACTTTCACACTGGAAGCAAACAGACCGCCTTTGGGGTAATCATTGAAGTGTAACTTTCTCTACAGTTATTTTTGTCTTGTTAAGTTTTTGGAACCAAAAGTTATGAAGCAAACAACGGATGGAAGGAAAAGGTGTTCGTCAGGGAAACCAGAGTATTTTGCCCTTGATTTTCCACTCTCAAGCAGCCTGGTGGATGGGATTGGTTTCAATGTATCCGCCACCTCTTGGCGTCGTGCGTGTAAGAATTGGATAGTAAAAAACCGGTTGGTTTTGGTAGAAAACCCATATCGATTATTTGTTTTTGGCTTGCTGATAAAATGAGGCAATCCTTCCCGTAAATGTTTCAAGACTCAACCTCCTTTGTTGGTAGATCTCTAGATCTCAACTACGCTCCCCACTAACGCACTGATGATGTCACCTCGATTGGTGATGAAACGTTTGCAATCAAATTGCCCAGCTCAGCGAACAAGCCAACGGCCACCATCTACGCTACCTGGGCTAACGATATTTTCCTCTATAGAAGATCTCTTCCCGTTTGTCCCTCTAACAAATCCGATCACATCACTCAAGTGCAAACATCTTCACCTGTTCAGACGTAAAAATTCGGATAAGTTCAGCGTGGACTGTGGAATATTGGTGACAGGCTGGCCTCGCATGCCAGGGGTGCGGGGTTCAAACCCTGGCGTGCCCAAGGATATGCACTGCTGGTGAGCTCTAAAAAGAGCAAAACTCGAGTCCTCTTTGGTGTGGACTCATTAGAATGATTGCAACACAACAGGAGGACGATTGTTCAAATGAGAGTACTGTGAGTATGTAGTCTACAAAATCCAGCAATCACCAACATTTAAATTTCAAAAATGAAGTAATCTTTTCAAGAACCTCAAATCAACAACCGATAGAGCTCTCTAACTAAACCCATTTCGGTACGGTTCATTGAGCTTAGATTTGAAATTCGTGCCTTTTGGACGGTCACCCAACTCATCAGGAGTGCGTATCCAATACCCGTGTCGGGATGTGAACCCTGGACATCTGACAAGCGAGGCGAGCGTGTAACCACTACTCCACCAACGCACGTTGGACGCATCTGAGTTATCACGTCCGAACAGGCGAACGTGTTCACACTTGAGCGATGTGATTGGTGTGCCCGACTCATCCACAGACGACCCAGTAACTGTCCTGGTTGTGACGATCGATTGACCCGCGAGTCAGGACTTTCCAGTCAGGTAGCGTGGCACACGCTTGAAAACCAATGAGCAGATTTTTTGTTGCAATTTTGGGGTCCAGGTCAATTGATCTAAGTAAGGGAAACCTATATAGGAAGGGAGCAGTTTTCGCCAAAGAAATAGCCGCACAGTTGACAGTGTTCCCGATGCCATGATTTTGTTTTAATCCCCATGTACGTTGCTCTATTGTTGAAACTTAGATCGTATGGGTCACTCTAATCTAGTTTATCCAAATACTATGCCGGTGTGAGAAAATATTCCAATGGTAGCACCATTTCGGTGCATAACTGCCTGCAACTTGACGGAAGCTCGGAGGGTGAGATATTGCCATGCAGCCCAAGCCATTTGGGCTCGAACCAGTGACTATCCGATCAGACACTTCATTCCTTAACCAATAGCCTAACAAGAGATTAAAACAACATGGTAAAATTGTCTTGTACCAGAAGCATTTAGGTCAAATTTCGTTGCATTCAGTAGTGATGCTTCAGGAGAATCTAGAATTACGCCAAAACAGAATTTTACAGTGCCGTTTCAATTAGTGACCTCCTCCGTCTTCTGTTCTGGCAACGACAGTCCTCTGACAGGGAGTGTTTATTGCTTCAAAGTTCTAGACACAAACTCAGCTCACAAGCTTTAGCGTTCAATTGTCTTGTGAAACATGCGGTACGTGTAGGCAGTTCCATCTGAGTTGTCTTTGTTCAAGGTCACCACTAAACTTGGTAGTAGGGTACGCTACATGAGAATAGAGAACTTACAAAGTGACTTGAAAAGACATCCCCAATCTCAGCTTCATTCCCCAATGTCAACTTGGAATTCTCGCCCTTCGGCTTGAATTTTAGTAGCTAGCCTAAAAGTGAAAACTTGAAATTCACACAACCTCGCCGCAAACCTCTAGCTCACCAAACCCATGTTTCAAACTGTTATTCGGAATAGATCTGTTGGGAATTTGGTCCCATATTTTCTCTTTCCGTCTGACGGAGTTATGGTTCTGGTTTCCTTTTCTCATCCTCGTCGGTGATTAGGTCGCACAAAAAATCAATAAAGATGACTACGCTGACTATGTGAATGAGTAGTACTTGGTGAGAAAGCAATGCCGTAAGAAAAATCAGTCTGTTGAACCCCGGCCATAAACTAAAGCAGGGTTGAAAAAAGCATGGTACGACGTTTTCAAATGAAATCAGGATGACTGGTCTCCCAACGTGCTGAGACGTAGTGTTAAGGGGCTCGACCTTGCGTTCGTCCTTCGTACATCTGCTCTCCACAACATGATTGACTGAAACGTACATATCTTCTTGAAGGTGACCATCAGCAATGATGTCTTTGAGACATTCAGCTGGGATTCAGCTGAGTCTCCCTTCAAAACCAAATTGGTGTGCAATTGAATGTGGTTCGTGAAAGTACATTGGACGCGATATTAATTTTTTGGTTCACTGGGATGTACCGTAACACAATAAGCCGATTAACTTAACTGCACGTTATCACTGTTTTGGCTTTCTGGTTAAACTGTCCGCTGTTCCAACCACGTGATTAGTATGCACTTCTGAGTATCTTCACGAGCCACTGACGACTCCCTTGTATACCAAGTTCCTCTTTTTGACGCACTCATCTACTAAAGCAGTCTATGTCGAGCAAGCTCCCCCACACTACCATCGTTTGGAACGGCATTAAAATAAATGCATTCAGAGTAACATCGACCGGGCTTTTGATGATGTCGTAAAGCCCGATGACTTCAGAGGTTTTCTTTACTTCAAAAAGGTATCCCATTTGTACGGTAACGCCCTTCGTTTCCATAGCAGGCATCTCATGCAGTTTTGTGGTTATCTCTTGTAACATTTTTAGGCAATTTGATGGGTGACTTCCCTCACCGTACCTATTGTGTAGGATAGCCTTTCGATAGATTGTCATTCTGAGCTCATTGGGTGTCATTGCTTTTGTAAGGCGTACGTTAACCTAACCAACAAGCCTCCCCCATGACACAAGCACCATCTTACAGTTCCTTTGTGTTGTCTATCACAGGTCACAACACGCTTGTCTGGTTCATTCAGTATGCAGGTGGCAAGATGTGTTACGGTTTGAATGCGTGAACACTGTTGGGGTAATCATAATAAACACCTTGACTAAAGCTCTCGCCTCCGCAAATGTTTTGCTTTTGGCATCAAGACCGGTATGTCATGTGAGTTTAAACGATTCCTTTTGCCTGCCGTCCTGGAGTGTGTGTTTGTGTGTGTGAGTGTTGTTGTGTGTGTGTGTGTGGAATTCACTTTAGGGACCTGTTTCCAGTAACGGCCATCCACAAAGTCGTCCCCATGCAGACCCGGCGAACCGGCGCAACGCTAGATCAGGCGTTGTCGTCAGGTGTAATAGATCGAAGACTCATCATCGCCTAACTCACCCACCATCGCCGCAACGAACGTATTCGTACAACCTGTGCTGGTCAGCTGTCCGGTCTAGTCATCCTTGTGACGAAGGAGTTACTGTATATGGTATAGTGTTGACTTTTGATGGGTAGAATCCAAGGTCGGAGTACGTTGGCGCATTTTTATCCAGAAAGGACGACAAACAGACCTTCATAATAACAAGTAGGGGAACTTGTACGCCTTCAAATAGTAAAACTGTTGGGCTACGCTATTTGCTTCCAAAGGTTGGCATTATCGTCCTGGCTATTGATCCCAGGTGGGCAAATACACCTATCTGGTTTTCTAAAAGTGACCGCAATCTGGATTTTAAATTGTTCGACTTTCTTACTCTACTCTTCAACGTCCGCATCTACTGTCGTTTGAATGTACGCTGGAACGATCTGATAGTGGCCTAACGGAGCTGTCGCCATTTCCATCGGCGTGTTCAGCATCTTGCTGTTAGATGCAACAACAGTTGAACACATGGATCGCACACCTAGCAGCCTTAGATGAGCACATGAGATTGCCCGCCGCTCCGTGGCTGGGACCACAGATGTTTGCAAACCTGCCTTGAACTTGCCATAGATAGTGAGTTGTTGTTCGAAATCACCTAGTAAAGTGCTGGATCCATCTCATCCTCACACAGGGGGCATTTCCAGTAGGGTAGAGTAAGACAAGCTTAAAAGCAGTATACAATTTTTTTAATATTTGTTGGGCATCGTCGAATAGTACGAGGTCATCATTGGAGGAGGTCATGTGATATAGAGTCCCTCCTTGAAGAGTGTGAAAGTTATTCACACGGCTGAGCAACCCACCACGGTTGAATGATAGTGATTCGTGAATACTGCTTATGAGTAGTGTATTACTCAGTGCAGCGATAGTACAGCAAATGTTTCTAGGGCCTTTCATTACAAGTAATCGTCACCGTCGTTTCCCACTGGCCGTTATGGCCAGCTGTTCGTTGGAGAACCGTCCAAACCTTGGGGTGCAGTAAGGGAATGGGTAAACCAACTGAGCGCGAGTGCTGCGTTTTCATTCCGCAACTGGTTCTTTTGAAGACCATAAGTGCAGCGTGTTCCCACAAAGTTTAGTCACATTGTCATGGTGCGACATGCCAGTTGTCGAGTCACATTTCGATGAAGCCGACCACATTATCACCAACGTTCACCAGTCCACCAACAGAGTCAAGGGATTGGGTCCCATCGTGGAAGACCACAACTCCCAACAGCACTAACCCACCAGTGGCTAGCGAACAACTTCAAGCCATCCATCGAAGGTGAAGACGCCAAAGACTGTAACAAACTACGATCAGAAAGGGTCATTAGTGAACATACACTCAGTTGCAAACCAATTTGGTTTTTCGAAAGACTCACCTGGAACTCTCGGTTTCGATGTTACCGGGCAACCGAAGGTGCTGCACCAGGCCGCCTGTCGCTACGATATTCGAGATATCGCGATACATGTATATCTTTGTAATGTACTACTCATAAGGCTACTGTAAACGATTTTTCAGCAACCTTATGAGTAGTACATTACAGAAAGGGTCATTCTTTCCTGAAGGGAACCCCCTTTAAAGATTTCCTGAAAATGCCCCGATTGGTTGAGCAAAACTTAGATGAACTAGGATTTGGACAAAATGAAGGTTCACTGAAGTGGAGGATAGTGAATGAAGGTTTTTGTGAATAGTGTTCAGTTGAATGAGTTGTGATAAACTAGTTTTGAAGGATAAGATGTCTCTGTTTCATTGCGGTAGATGTTTTCTGCCCCCTCCCCCCCCAAAAAAAAACACACCGTTATTCCCTGTTTGTGTACGTTGTGCTTTTAGAAGAGAATCGCAGCATCTATGGGCTATGTAAGAGCGCAAAAAATCAAGAATAAAGGAATTTCATGTGATAGCGTTCAGGTGTAGCCATGCTACCCGAAGGAAGCACGAGGACTGGGATACTGCCAGGTTGTCCAAGCCTAGACAGGGGAAGTCGAGAGGCGGTGGTCGGATTCGAACCACGGACCTTCCACTCAGTAAATTCGCGCTCCAACCACTTGGGCCACCTCGCTCCCTTTCATGTGATACCATGAGTTTGAGTTATTTTTAGCAAAGGTTTTTATCGGAAACATTACGGCATTCGATATCGGTTCCAGATAACCAAAGACCAACCACACTGGTGCAGTCAACTCATCCTCCTAGCAGTATAAATGTCCACTATCCTCAGGTTTTGAATAGTACCATCAGTTGTTTACTCAAGCCATCGAGCTGATGTCTAAACTGTCAATTAACTCGTCGCACTTTGTGTGTGGTTGATACCATTCGGACAGTCTTTGAATTCTTTCATGATGAAAGTTGGCAAGCAAACAATTGCCTCGGAACAATGCCCCGACTTTCACAACACTGGATTTTCCCAACAGCTGAGCTACTATCCATAAAGTTCTCGTTTCCGCTATTCACTTCTGTCCCATCCGTTTGGTCGCTCGCAAGCGTGGCCGTCCGCCCGCCCGCCCGCCTTTAACCCATCTTTTATATTCATCCCTGACTGGCGCCAGTCCTACTGATACGTTAGTTGTTTTGCCAGCATCCTTCAATTGATCCTAACCAGACGATAAATTACGGCGCTTCCACCCTGAGAACGACAACGATGATAGAATCTGGTTTAAAAGTCTGTTTCATGAGAGTGCGCACGAAAAGATGCACACTTTCTTATTAGGATAACCGGTTTTGGCATTAGTCGGGTGCCAGGCTTTATTAGTAGTATGGGTGCGTACGTGTGTGGGTGGGTGTGCGCTCGTGCGTGTACGTTTGCGGATAGGTGAGCCAACTTTCCCGCGTGCTCGCTCGGGTAGGGTCTAGAAATTTGACGTCGATTGTGGAGCAGCCGAAGGAAGAGGAGGCTGGGGGGGAGGAGGGAAACATATCACATGTGAACGACCGAAAAAGCAGTCTTTCTTACAATGTGTATTCGCCAGATGATTAATAATGCCCATGGTTATTTTTTTGGACCACAGAGGAAAATTAAAGTTGATCAAATTTGGGCGAATACAGTTTATAGTGTCGTACGAATAGGTTACCGTCTGTGAATCGGGGAACTGATGACTTCAGCTCCTACCAGATTGGGTGGTAGGGGGTGGGTGGGATTCAGCAGAGTGTGAGAACGAATGGAAACGGATGCTAGGCAGTGAGATGATAAATGTCGTCAGGCTGTTATTTACTGTCGATTTTTCAAAGAACCCACGGGGATTTTTCGTTGAGACGTATTGTGATAAACGTTGTTGGACAATCGTTTTCAAGGGGGAATAATGTAGTCTACTTTAGAAGTACAGTTCTGCACACTTTCTGTTTTGATTCTACTGGATAGTTAACAACTTTCATGGTTGAATGTACTTCACCTCAGGGCACCAATTCAAATTTATTCTTTAGAATTGTTGGTATTGCGCCAGTATATCTAGGGTTTTTTTTGCTGCTGAACTACATTGTTTGTTCTTCTTCAGGTGTTTGTTAGTCAGCTCCAGATTAAACCTTGTTGTTGTGAAAACCTGACGGGTAACCTGTATCAGCAGTAGTTTTATTTCGCGCTTGTATCCTTGCTTTACATCTAATGTAAACCCAGTTCCAAAGGAACCCCGGTTTTATAACCTTCAGTTAAACTGACGAATGCTCATCCAGTGAGTTCCTTTGTCCGGAGGCCAGCCGATCTTACTAACCGAACGTCATGTCCATTGGACGGATGTGTCACGTGCGGACTGTCATGATTGGTCAGAATATCAGATAATCAGAATCGAGTATATAGCTCGGCGCTTCTCGCCCCCTCACGGAGATTCTAGCACGACCTTGTGAAACGTTCCGTGATGACCCAATGAATACAGTGGTAGCAAACTTCTTTTGGCTCCAAAAAGGGCTGTCTCTAGTTATCGTGGTTTTTCTTATTCCACAGTAGGCGAAGCGGGAAGCGAATGACCGACATAGAAGTCGCAGCACCGTTGGTAGTACACAACACCCTTCTGATCTACAATAGTGCATTTCAACCTGACCAGAAGTGATGAACTTATAGGCTGCAGATGATACAGAGGCTAGTGAACGAGTACAGATATTAGGTCCTGTCCCTCTTAATTCAAACACAGATGTACCTTTCTCAGAAGGTCATTTTGGAGATTGATGCGTTAATCAGCGCCTGTCTGACGGGCCATCCTCAATACAAATTGAAGTGGCCTTCAGCTTCAAACGGGCGTGGCATTTTGCAACAGATATGATATAGTCCGTCTGCCTTTTGAACCAAAGCCCATAACCGCTGTGACGTCATGCGATCAGACAAGCACTCTGAGCAGCAAGAGGCAGCTCCATATTTTTGTGAAGGAGAACTTATCAGACTCATCCAGTAGCTCCCTTTAAATGATCATTTTGAGGCCGAACGGTGCAGTCTTCAGTCGATAGGCGGTAAGTCTTGGGTTCCGTTCTCCCGGCAGACTCATGCACTACCGGTGATTTCTAACAAGCATGAAACAGCTGTACAGTGCGGCTCGGATTTCGGCACTGAAATTCCAAACTATCCACGAAAAGTAATCAGCTCTGAAGGAAGAATAGGTCACACAAAGAATGAACCTTCCGTCCACGAAGTAGTCACACGAGAAGAGTGCTCACAAACGAACACTTGAAGTGAGTTCCGTGATTGAGTAATCAGCGACCTCTGTCTAACAGCGAGTTGAGCACACTGCTGATCAGCTGCCTTCATTCAACAAGTTTAGCTTTAGCCGGGAGTCAGCGGATTGGAATTTATCTGCAGGTGCGTGATTCCTAATAATGATGAAATTAATTTACGGCATATCCTTGTAATGTACTACTCATAAGGTTGCTGAAAATCTATCGACAGCCCACGACCGGTTCCGCACTTCTTCAGTTGCCTGAGAACATCATAAACGAGAGATTCAGCTGAGTTCCATTTGAGTCTCTCGAAAGAACCAAATTAGTTTGCAAATGAGTATATATTCGCTAATTACTCTATGGTACTTTTCAGCTTCCCAGTATAAAGTGATTTAACTCACGGGAGAGACTACCTGAGTATCTGTTGCGTTGAGATCTACTCTATCACAAAGTTAGAATTTGAAACCATTCAGGACCTTTTGTGTAAATGGTGGAACGTATAAAACCATATTGTTCACTATGTTTTAGATTAGTTTGGAAAGGTTGGTTACATCATTTTGCAGGCACACCACCGTCCACAAATTTTACTAGATGCAATTACGTAGCCATAATTCAGAATGAAGTATTTTCCCCTGGGGGGATATTTCAGAAGGCTTCCCTGATAGCAGCTTCCTTTTGAAGGGTTGAAGAGCCGTTTTGCATGTCTACTGCGCTAAGGTCGTGAAGGTAGTTCTCAACTATCCCACAAATAAGTGGGACAGAATTCGCCGTTTCGTGATCGTTTCCAGTAGATGATCTCCTTGAATAGCCATGTTTTATGTACACTGTGACACACTGTATAATAACGTCAGTCTGCGTTATGTGAGTCCTCTTGGAAACTTCGTCGAAGGAAAAGTAGCTGGCACTCAGCCTGAATTCATACTCTCCCTCTTGGACTATAAGCTATCCATATGACACCAACTGTAATGAATTGCTCAACTGTGAACTCGATGTCACTGACGACAATGAGATCTGCTCCTTAGTCACGGCCCATTTATCTGTCTTCAGAACTTTGGACATAAAACTATTCCCATCATCCTCAATCGATAACTTTGTGTACTTACTGCTTGCTAGCGACTGAAGTGGAGCTTGTTAGCCTCCATACAATCCACCTACAATAACATGTGATCTCTCACGGTGGCCAGTATTTTTTCCGACCGAAATCGAACCGGAGAAAGTGATTTCCATCTCTCACCGTTTCCATACAACAGATTCAAGGTTATCAGATAACCATCCGAAACCAACTATAACACAGGGCAACTTGTCTGCGCTTCGAGGGATCAACTGTTTTTTCTTTGGTTTCATGCGAACAAAACACACACTCACACAATTTTATTGTCCAAGTCGTAAAGTAAATTACCATGTTTGATGGGCAACCGGTGTTGTGTATCCCGTTCATCATAACTCGAATTGTGGGAACTGGGAAGCAGGAAAACATACACAAATGAATATAAGTGGCGTAGCCAAAACAGAAGGAAAAGTAACTGGCAGCTAATGAAAACTATCTTTTCAAACGTGATCAGAAATAACTGTTTAAAGTGGATCTGTTACGGAATTAGTAACGCTAAGTTTGGCCTTCGACAAATAGTTTTTCAAATGGTTTTTCGGCCGAAAAAATCAATAAGTTTAAGAATGCCTAACTGCTGATCAGGCTGACTGAATAAAGTTCATCACGTATGTGTTCTATTTGTCATGCCCTCATCGATCGAAATTGAATCCAGTCAAACTGGCTGATTGATCGAATCCGCGTACAGAGTTAGAATCGTTGGTCCGCTGTATCATTTGAATTACCCAGTCCTTCTGACTTTAATGAGAAAAATGGATGGCTATCTAGAAAGGATGCTTACTGAACAGTCCCCAATCAGATCAATAGAAGGCCTGATTCCGTGTGGTTAACCTCGCTGAGTGCTCTTCTTGGGAGATTGCTGGATGTTGCTTTTCGCTGTTAGACAGTCTAAAAGTAATTCAAAGCAGAATTAGATAAATCGACCTTCTTCCCACTTCAAGACCACGTAATACATACAAAACTATGGTCGATTGATGGGTAATTTGGCGCTGGAAGGTCTACCAGTGATTAATACACCTGGCTGCAGGTTCAAGTGGTCAGAGTCGAAACATACACAAGTCAGTCAGCAGTATTCACCTGAATCTATCAGTTTTGACGGTTGCTTCGATCTGATATTAATACACCTGGCTGCAGGTTCAAGTGGTCAGAGTCGAAACATACACAAGTCAGTCAGCAGTATTCACCTGAATCTATCAGTTTTGACGGTTGCTTCGATCTGATGTAGTAGTCAGCGGCACTCGACATTCAGCGGGTTGCAGCGACGATACACAACGGGTATGAAATTGGCATTATTAAGAACGCAGGACACGCAAAGCACACATCCACACAGTTTGGGTGATGTAAGGGAGAAGACTGGATGGAAACAACAACGTGAGTGTAAACGACAGATAAGCCAAGCAAGGCGCCAAAAAGTAACTCAAGGTCGCTCAATGGAATATACAAGCGGACTACGGTTTCCTGTCTATGGCTTGTGGTGGTTTGTCCGGGGTACCTGGTTTAGGGAGAGAGAGAGGTATATGCACATTAGGTCATCTGATAAACACGTGTCAATTTATACAGTCCTACTTTCATTTGCGCTACAATTATTGTGATTTTCGGCTATCGCTGCTACTCAAAAGGTTGATGAAGACTCTTCAACCTCCATAACTGGTTTCGTACTTCAGACTCATTAGGTAGGAGCAGTGCCAAAGTTTCCTTCAGCAAGTTTTATGTTCTACTTGAACTCACATCGGATGCGATTTTCGAACTACACTGAATTGCACAGCAATGTGGTTTTTTTGACATACTCAGCTGGATTAAACCGAATCTCTCGTTGTGATATCGTTTTCCAACTGCGTGTGTTGCGCACAGGCCAGCTGGTAGAATGATCGCCACTACGCAGCGTATTTCCTTGTAAAAACACGATTCCCGAGGTTCATCCGGGGTTCAGTTGGGTCTTCCGTTAAAAACAAATTAGTGTGCAATTGTGTGTACTTCGTGAACTACTGTCACGGCTAGTGTGCAATTGTGTGTACTTCGCGAACTGGTGTCACGGCAGATACTACTAATGGAGCATGTGAGTAGTATGTGGTTTTCTTGTAACTACGCCTGAAGTCTAAGGGAAGGTGCACCTCATGGGGGTTGCTACGGGACCTTTGGAACTGCTTTGCAACGTTCATTTACAACTGAGTGATAGTCAATGAATGAAAACGCAGCACATCTTTATGGAGGGCGAAGTGATCCGCCTGAATCAAAGGTACCGGATCAGGGTTCTTTGGAAACCTATTACATCACCCGATCTAAACAATGGCTTGATCGAAACCCTCGTGGATCGAATAGCTATGAAAAGTGCCCACGCATTCGATGAAACTATCAACATATGTGTATCTTGCTGAGGTATACCTTGGTGATTCAGTGGACCATTTTCTTAGTGAAGGTTCCTTTTCAAGGTGGGAAAGTGGCCTACACAAGTAGTATATAAGTAAACCTCAACTTTGGTTGAAAAGGCTAGATTTCATGTAAGTGTCCCTTTATCATATCTAGGGACGTTTTCTCCTCGTCATTCTGGTCAAAGTAACTCTTCGTGACTCCTCAGCCACTTGAGTGAACTCTTCTTCTTCGTTGCTGAATGCTCAGGATTGCAAAATTTATAAGGATCCATCTACCTAAGGAACCATCTACCTTGAAGAAGACATACTGCTCGCACACTGCTCCGTGGCTTTTTTTGAAGCGATTGGGTAGCCATTTTTCATACCTTTAGGAGATCGCATTGATCCAATTCGGGACCACACCCTGATGAGCTTACTCTAGTCAGCGACTTTTATGCAACCGTGATGAAACAGGCTGCATCTCCTGAACTCTAAGCTTAGTCTCACTTGGAAGGGAGGTAATAGGTTTTTGATTAACTCGAGTCCACTTGAAGGCACTACTCAGAGTTAAGTTAATAGGTTGAAAACAGTCTATGAGCTAACAGTTAATTTCGACTAGAATGAAGCGCACCACCGTCTGCCAAAGTCATTCAAATCTATGCCTAAACTGCTGTAATGGTGAGTATCTGATTTAGACAACCTTGTTTGCCGTTCCATTGGTTTACTAAGATCTAGTGTACTGGTGCTGATTGCTCTAATCGCCATTCAATTGGACGGACTATACCACAAGCAAACTGGACATACAACCATCAGGATGGCATCCAGACTTCCCGAGTAGCAGCCTGATCAACGTCACACCTACACTGGCGACGGGGATAAGGACAGATTAAGTCTCATATCGCACCTCGAACTTTGTTCTGGCTTGTCCACCCATGGTAATTAACTGTGGCCTGCTGCTCAGGCGAACGATTCGGCATAAAGACATCTAGTGTATCCTCTATGGTATTCCCAGCTGGGCAGCTCGAAGTAACTTTTTTCCAATATCAGGTTCGAAAATTAACTTAACTTTTTCTAACGAAAAGTGATATAACCTGAATTCATTGGTTATGGTTCACTGTTTGCAGAAAAAACTGTTTCTGGTGAGTAATATTCCGCCTTTTGATGACTTGGATGAAGAAGGAGCGAGTGACCAAAACAAAGTTACCTTCATTGCAGATATTTGATTGTTCCTTCCAAGGATCTAGTTGGAGTGACTGTCAAGAATAAATAATGAAGATAACATTTACCTTCGAATTGCTGTGGTTTGAAACGTTTCCCTCATGTTCTGGCGCCGTCATTTTGGTGAGTCCACGCCATTTCACCTGACTTCGGTCGCGCTGCAAGCTTCTGGTGGAATTAAGATGCTTCCCTTTGGAGTAATTGCAAAAGGACCTAAGATTAAGCGTGTGGCCACACCCACTTTGACTGCTGGATCCCCGTCATCTCAACCAGGTCCAAGTCCCATCACTGGAGGATCAGATGAGTCCACGTACACACAACCCGCTGTGCAACAGCAAACTCAATCGTCAGGTATCATTGAGCATGTTCATCAACATTAGTGCATTATTAGTGTACAGGTGGTGGTAACCATAATACATCAGAAGGTGTATGTGCACTAATAGAAGTTTTTAGCATGGTTGCGACACGTATAAAAATAAATACAGTGCGAGAATGGGAGCAAGTCAAAAAGGGAACTTATCGTACATGACAGTCCCTTGGTGGAAGTCCGGACGGCGGGAACGTGTTTTTCTCCGCAGTTCGACTGCTACACGTACTCCATGGTTGTCCGTGGACTTGTGGAGAGGTTGACGTCCTGCTCCCTGCGCGCGCGCGAGTCTGTGTCTTGACTGGGTTCGGTTTGCGTTTATGTAGGTCCCAGTGCGTAAACGTGGGCGCGTCGGCACATGATTGGTCGCTACGCTGACTAGGCGGTGCAGACAATCGATGTCCGATGAGTCAGCTTAATGCGACGTGTTTGTGCATATGAGAAAAAAAACAAGCCTCGCGATCCAGTGAGCGGCTGAGTTGAACAGTCAAATATGTGGGTGACTGGGTCGCTACAGCTACTCCCCCTCCAGCGAAAGAGGAAAATAGATGCGGAAGACATCCAACAGCATCGAGTGAGCATGGTCGAATCGGTAGTCCGAAGTGGGAAAGGTACCGATGTGAGTGTAAGTATGGCGAAGTATCTTTGAACGTTGACATTATAGACAAAGCCTTGTCCATGAACGTATGTCTTTGTTCATATTCGCCATAAGAAACGTCGAATAAAGAGTTTCAGAGATGAGAGTCCGTCGGGGGTTGAAATGTAATGTAGAACATGAAAAAAACTTGCCAGCGCATTGCTGATGGAGCGAGTGGATGCATGAAGTAGTTCCAGAATGATGGAAGATGGACAGACGCGGCATCGATATTTGGCTGAGTTAATAGGGGGGTTGGTGACTGAGCCGTAGGAGTGTCAGACATGAGTAGAAATATGAATATATGGGAGTCCAAATGAATAATTGTCAGGATTTACCTGAGTTCAGTCACGTCAGGCTCACCAGTTATTAGTGCACAGGTGACGATAGCCATAATACAAATCAGAAGGTGAATGTGCACTAATAAAAGCTTTTAGTATTTCTGCGACACGTATAAAAATAAATACAATGTGAAATGGGAGCAAGTCAAAAAGGGAACTTATCGGATGCGAGAGTCCCTTGGTGGAAGTCCGGACGGCGGGAACGTGTTTTTCTCCGCAGTTCGACTGCTACACGTACTCCATGGTTGTCCGTGGACTTGTGGAGAGGTTGACGTCCTGTTCCCTGCGCGCGCGCGAGTCTGTGTGTTGACTGGGTTTGGTTTCTCTTCATGTAGGTCCCAGTGCGTATACGTGGGCGCGTCGGCACATGAGTGGTTGCTACGCTGACTAGGCGGTGCAGACAGTCGATGTCCGATGAGCCAGCTTAATGCGACGTGTTTGTGCGTATGAGAAAAAAGACAAGCTTCGCGATCCAGTGAGCGACTGTGAGTTGAACAGTCAAGTATGTGGGTGACTGGGTCGCTACGACATGCAGGCCTGAAAACCAAGATCCAAACCAGTTTGATCCCTCTATGGTTGGTCCTCATGGTCCTCGTTCGTATTCGCCCTTCCAATCAAAACCATCTTATTGATCAACAATGGAGGATCAGCTTCCACCGCACCACATGCATAAAATTTCGGGTTCGGCCAACCAATTGGCAGTCCAATGTATGGCGATGCCGTGACTCCCTAGAACACGCCGTACGTTCATTCCACCGCACACGTATCATCACAGAGTTCTTCTGGAGTTCAGCAGTAATTGGAAATGGGTTCTGAGTCAGAACGTCGTCCGTGGTTAGAGCACTAATAACTGGTAAGCCCAACGTGGCAAATCACCGTCATCATCGTTGACGATGACGCCAGATGAGAACATTTGTGCTTCATTGCCATAAAAGCGCAGTAATTTATTTTGTTAGAGCCTCACAATGTTGAAAAAGAAATGAGACAGAGCGAGGGACATAAGGCCAGCTTACTTTTAGGCGCTCAGTCAGACAAGCTGGATAGAAGCTGACAGCACAAACGCTACCGACAGTGGTTGGCCACCATAATTTTCCGTGCCTCCAACCAAGCACAAAGAGGGTCACGTGGATACCATCCTAAAAGGCGAACTGCATGGGATATCCCCGGTCATCGGATGATAACTAACATGAATATCCGTGTCCACAATTTGCAGAAAAAAGTCTTGGGGGAAGAGAGAATAACAAAGAGAACTGATAAACAACTATTTCGGTTTATTACCAGATCCAAATTACCAACCCAGTGGCTTAATACGGCAGGAAATAAACCAGTTAGTTATTTTGTTCTGCTAAACTACATTCCCCCCAGTGCTTCTATCTTTTTTCCTCGTAAAAGTGAGTAACAGTGCTAACTGCTCAAGCATCTGAAGGATCGGAGTGGAAGCTTTCATCCTAATTGACCCACTCAGCAGGCTGAACAAACGGTCCTAGCTCCGTTTGAACTTCTCTTCTGTACGAGTATCATGTTATTAGTGGGGAAACAATAATTCATTTTCATCACCTATAAAAATGAAGCTCTGCTGATGACTGCAGACAGCGAAAGAATTTATTCAAACCAACCGGATTTTATGCTGAGAACGTCTCTGGTTGGTAAACTCCTGTTGCCAACGGTTTAGACAGAATCGAACGTTCAACCCGTCGAGTGATCAGTCAGAAATATTCACTAGCCCCATAGTTCTATTTTCACCCTTAGCTGTGAACGAAGGCCTCAAACTATCATTGCAATACTCATTTAGAAACATTTTGGATAAATCTTAAAAACATCTGATATTTACTGGCCGGACTGTATCACCGAATAGCTCCAAGAAGTAGTCTACCTCAAAGACCCTGTTGTTTTCATACCAGTCGCTTACAAGGCATGTTTTCAGCATGATTCCTGTTATCCGCTGAGGAAACATGGCTTCATGAAACGCATGAATGGAGAAGAAGACTAACATTGTTAGTAGTGTGAGGAGATTTTAGAATATCTACTGGAAATTTCGTCCTGCAAGGCCGAGAATTACGCACACATGGAATTCCAAGGAGTCTCAAAACCGTCTAGTAATTTGGACACTTAAATTAGCCGCTGATGGACGCCTATTAAAACAAATGACAGCAGATACTCCTTCGAAACTACATACACGCATTCAGGCAGGGACGGAGTGACATCCTGCCCGCGTACTGATGATGTTACTACGTTGGTGACTAAACGTTGCTAAACGGATGGAGCAACAGTCATCTGATCAACAGGCATAAGTAGTCCCAGGTTTCCAAGGACGAGACTCCAAAAAGTACCACTGCTATGCACTACACTGATGGAGGTCATTAGGTAGATTCAGGTCCTTTGTACCATTTTTACTTCCAGAAATGAATGTTTGTTGAACACAGTTGAGACTGTCGCTCTTCATCCCCTTCTGCAATCTCAAGACAAATTGTGGCTGAAAGGGTATCGGCGTGAGTGAACTAGGTGTGAAGTAGACGATGTTTGTAAGTGGAGATCTAATCTTTTCAAGTCGTTTATTGTGCACAATCCACCTGCGACACGGTGTGCGCGTCTTCGAAACCCGAAGATTTCGCTCAGCTGTCGGAACCCCCAGTTGGTGCGTTCCGCTCGATGCAGCAAACGACTCACGTCAATTCATCCCCCTGTTGCTGACTATGGTCACATGATCGTGTGGCTGAATTGGCCCGTTCGTGGATTTGGTTCCCTTACTGTTGCTAACACGTTTGTCAGAGTAGCTAGAGTCAGGTAAATCCTTCGATTATCTCCAAGCTTCGGTGTAAGCATGTTGGGACGGCGTATCGTGCGATGCGGAAATTAAGGCTCAGTAATGGAAGGGAAGGAGGCACATCTAGTATCTACGTCAGGCCGATAGACCATCGAGTTAAGCTTGAATACCGTCCCGCTCTGTCATGAGTGTGGATACCGTCCAGAGGCAACCGCACCGCTATTCAAGCCGTGAAGGTTGGTTTTCGGTTGGTAGGTGCGATTTCAAGATTGCTGACAGACTACGCACAATAGGGGATAGATTCGGTTTTTCGAGAATGTGAATAGATTGTCAGTGCACAAAGAATGGCTTAACAGTGTTACACCTCACTGTACAATTTTCAAAGGTTTCATAACAAATTGAACAGCCTGACTTCGGTGAATCACAGTCATATTAGCGAACAGGTCTGAACGAGCCCATCTTGATTGCCAATCCGAGCTGTAGGACGGAGGCACTATACGTTTCATGTAACAGTCCGAAGCAAAACAGCATTGTCGCGCGAGTGGCAGTGCATGGATAAGGGGAACTTAATATACTTAGGAGAGCACAGTCAGCCGGGTGAGAACCATACCCGACATGAGTTCATCAGCTGCAATCCGCATAAGGTGGTTTCTGTTGAAGTTGGTGACCTAACTTCCAGCCAGTTGGTGGACTGACACGCACTTGGTTGCCAGCGCCACATCGCGATCCTATATCATTCCAACACCGACCAAATACTGTCGACGAGACTACTTTCTCAGACAGGGGCCTCAAGCGTTAGCGGCTCATAGACATCCACACTCCCCACTTCAAGGTTATACATATCCATTCGGATTGGTAACAACCTGACTGTCGTGCTGGCCCATCTGAGTGAACAACATCCACAGTCGACTGACAGTCACATGACATGCACAGGTGAATTGTTTGCACCGAACGCATGGGCATACGTTTGGCGCAGCGATTGGGTCTTCTGACAACTGATCGAAATGCTTTCACTACGGAGAGGCGCTCACCGTGCTTTAGGTGGATCGTGCTTATTAACTGAATTGTACAAATTGCAGGTATGTTCCCAACCCTACTCTGTACTTCACGCTATTTATTGGAACCGAATTCCACATTGTTATTCATTTCATTTTGTCATAGAGGTGTAGTTGGTTGCGGGAGTTCAGAACTCACATTCACATCACTCTCGTTTAGCCAAATTATTCGGGTGAGTTGCCTCCTGTTGACTACGTTATGGGCCACCATCCATCCGTTTCATCAATCACAAATTTACATAAGGAAATGTCAACGGTCACTTTGAGGTAACCACATGGCTTTTACCTCTGTAGATAAAAAGCACCTTTTCGACTCCAATACAGCCGAAATTACCTCTAAATCCTTGTATTAGTGCACTTATCATTTCTTCAGTTTCATATTAAATCACAGGAACAAGCGGCGATTGAAATTTCTCTGAACAAGACATCTTGCTAATCAGTTATCGCTCCTCTTTACTGCGTTGCGAGTCTAAATTCCCTACCCATGTAATCGAGTCCGTACTGTTTGGGCCGAACGCATTTCGCTATTTGCGCTCATTCTAACATTGCCTCAGCAGCTGAACACGTCTGGTAACCGTTAATACCCTCCCCCCACAGTTCCCATAGATCTGGTATTTGAATTTGAAACTGTCGATTTACATACAATTAACCGCGATGATTTTGAGGAGAAAGTGCTTGTGTGTGCGGTTAAAAACTCTTTTGACACACTGACTGGCTCCGTAGTCCTTGTATTAGTGCACTTATCATTTCTTCAGTTTCATATTAAATCACAGGAACAAGCGGCGATTGAAATTTCTCTGAACAAGACATCTTGCTAATCAGTTATCGCTCCTCTTTACTGCGTTGCGAGTCTAAATTCCCTACCCATGTAATCGAGTCCGTACTGTTTGGGCCGAACGCATTTCGCTATTTGCGCTCATTCTAACATTGCCTCAGCAGCTGAACACGTCTGGTAACCGTTAATACCCTCCCCCCACAGTTCCCATAGATCTGGTATTTGAATTTGAAACTGTCGATTTACATACAATTAACCGCGATGATTTTGAGGAGAAAGTGCTTGTGTGTGCGGTTAAAAACTCTTTTGACACACCGACTTGGCTCCGTAGTTACCTATTTTCCAATTTTGAGTGTTTGTAACGCGTGAGCTGATGGCGTCGGACATCTGCTGATCCACAATCGTGCTTGCGTAAAAAGGACTGCGGACTAAAGTTTCAAAAACCTTGGTTTGTGCTATATCTGCTGATTCGCCAATCTGAGGTATCTGAATGCCGACCCGCTGCAGCGCCTACTGCCGAAAAAAAGACTCACAGAAGGGAACACAACAGCTGTACTCCGAACAAGCGAGTGCGAATGTCCAATGGCTTCAAGCTATTCATTGGAGGGACTGTCTGAACTTGGTCCAATGCTGACGCATACGATCTGGCCTTGGTACGAGGCTGCGACGTGCTGCATATTGCGGGGGCGTTGTCTGACCTTCATCAACGCTGACTCGCGCTGTCTATGTTTGATACAATACTGTGACGCGCTGCATATTGAGGGAGTGTTGTCTGTCTGGTCAACATCTAGCGCAGCTGACAGTCTCTGTAGATTTCGGGCATTCAGTGGTTGCTTCCAGGAAGCTGACCTTCGTGATAGTTTGAAACCCCACAAATGGGTTGTCGGCGAAAAGGACGATAGGAAAATTGTTACTCTCCCAGCAGGTTCCTGAAGGAATATACTTGTTACAGTGTGTGAAACAAGCTTTCGATAACGCGATCTGTTTCTTCGCCGCGCAAGCGATTTTTTTGAACCGTAAACAAACAAAACCACATTCACAGACCGGCATTCGTGTCCATGGTACAAATCGTTTCATTTCGGTAAAGCCAGCTAAACAGTGGCGCGAAACGAGGAGTTCACGTTATTCTTAAAAACTCATAAACTTAAACATTATTCAAACTTTTCATTGGTAGAGAGCATGTCTACGAAACTGAGTGATACAATGTGACTTGTGGTCTTTTTCAGACACAGAAGAGCATGGCTCCAAATGGGCCAGAACGAGGCGTTCGACCAATCCGTTTTCGCCACTTGAAAGCGAACATAATCTCTTCTTTAAACTGGCTGATATGCCAGGGAACGAGCAACTTCTGGCAGCAAGTATTCGTCTCCGATATGTCCCCACAGAGGATTGGAACCGGACAACCGTAAACACACAATGTAGGGATACGGCTCACCACGAGAAATGGCCAGTCACCGTTTGGCTCCACTACAATTCACCAGTCAAGTCAGACACATATGAAACTAAAACGATTGGTTCGTTTGAACCGGACACTGAGTACTGTGGTCAGACCAGTGATGAATCAAACGGAAAACTGATTCACTTTCCTGCCGGTTGGTTCAACATTCCATTGAATGAAGTTATCCTGGCAATGCTACGGGAAGTCAGCAGCCGAAATAACGGTTCAAACGGGGACCGCACAAACAACGATGGACGTGTCATATCGATGCGTGTGCGCAGCCTAGTATCCGACTTACATTTTCCAACCCACACAGAACAAGTTCTGCGGTTGAAGAAGCCGGATAGCACGGGTGAAAAACAGTACCTTGATACTCAGTGGCTGCATGAAGCTCCTCATCTGTTCACTTTCCACCGCGATCCAGCGTTAGTCGAGCATGTTAGACGAACCCGTCGATCGGTTCCTTTGTCGCTCGAAACACCAGTGGAATCTTCCACGATCAAATCAACCACGGAGAGCCTGAGGACCAAGGTAGGTAGTGGGCTTTTGAATGCCACTCCAGAACATTCTTTTAATGTCTATCCACTTAATTACCTACTTACTTTTGTAGGTAATCATTTATTCAGTTTGCGATTTACTCACACATAAATATAAGTCTGGAAATGTGCCGCAATATTGGTAGCTCGGATGCACTCATTGGTGGTTGATCACGTGACCATTGATCTGTCCGCCGAGATTGGTAATTTGCCCGAAAACGTTTCGTCATGAGTTGAGGTTATGTCATTAGTGCGCATCAGTGACGTCATCACCCAAATGTGCACCGATTCTATCACTTCGATTAGAGATGGAAAGTCTAAAAACGAATTGCCAAGCTCGGTACGCAGACAAACGGCCACCTAATCACCCGCCCGCGAGTGAGTTTTCTTTCATAGACTGCTTATCCGATGTGACAAACCGCCATAAAATTCCTAACGTGTAACTGACGCCTGCACTTTCCTCAGCTAAAGGTCGGCCCATCATCCAGATTAACTCAGTGGTTTCGTTTCCCGCGGGCCAGCAACATTGTTCTGCGGGTTTCGCTTGCACTTTTCCAAATTTGAATTTTTCGATTTCAGTTTTAAAAGCTTAGGAGAAAATTCCACAACACAGTATAATTCAATAAGCACAAAGTCTAAACAGCTGCTCACAGGGAACGGCTCAGAGACCGTTCATATGGAAAAAAATTCCGGTGGAACACCAGCATCCTCAGAGACAGCAACATCAGAGTTCACATTGATGCTTCATCGTTGTAAAACCACAAAGTTTATCTAATCTTACTTAAAGTCTTAGAGTGAAAAGGATGGAAAAGAATAGGTGAGGTAGGTGACCTGGTGCTGGTCTGTCACAAGAATTCCGAGTCGCCCACATTTCCAAGCACTCAGTCAGACAATCCGGGGCCGGATTCGAAAGATAGACTTCACGGTCAGTAAGTTGGAGCACTTCCAACGAACTCCCTGGAATAACGTTACTGAGTGGAAAATAGAAGGCTCTGAAACGAGAGCTGATATACTGAAATGTCGCATGCTGTCTCTCCGAATTCACAGAAAAAAATAACCTGACCTTGTTGTGTTACGAATCATCTATTGTGTTCTAACCCTCAGTGGTTGCTTTAATTTGTTTTCATAGAAGTACTCTTGTTGGGAAGCCAGGAAAAACGTCAAATTAGTGCTAGTGGTAATACTCGACAACTTCTTACTATTGAATCGTGTCTCAACAATCGGTCGAAAAGTTTTTCGATCGAAAAGTGTTCGTTGTACCTCTTGTGTTAAATATGGTCTTCCTGAGAAAACTTCTTCGGATAGCGCTTTTGTTGTGTGCCCTTGCTAGGCCGTCCGTTTAGACAACAATGGTATAAGATATTCGTTCATCAGTGAGTCTGAAGTCAGTTGTCTGAGAAAATTCTTTCAGAGAGGTATGAATACTACAGTTTTGTTCGAAACTGACCGCGAGAATTGGAGGAACATGTGTTCCGGTTCGCTAATCACATCAATAGATATCAGTCATTCGTAAACCCAAGTAGGTAAGGAGGAATTGACCAATCAGTCACTCACCGATGACGTCACTTCGATTGTTGACGACGCATTCACAGACAAATTGCCAAGCTCGGTGAACAGATTTCCGGTCACCTGATCAATGACAAATGAACGCATCAGAGCTACCAATAGTCATGCACATTTTTAACAGCTGATGGTGTTTCAGAGTAAAAAGAAAGTCGGTTAACTGATTTCGATTACCTTGGAAATGAAGCTACGAATCTAGTGAAACTGTTTGAACTATTTACCATCCCAACAGTTCAACCTTTCTGGAGTATGACACCGCCATGGTGATGCTTAATTCTTTCCTCAGGGTTTTGTATTGATTACTCGGTGCGGAAGCTTCCTCGGGGGATGGCGACAAATGAATGCCAACTTTCCGAAGCTAACTGCCGACACATCTGATGATGAGGATTGGAACGGATATTCCAACTCCTCTGGGGTTGATGATCCAGCATAGTCGGGGTCTATACATAGCAAAGTATGGTTAACCTCTGGGCCATTAGAAACTATGGATGTTTTGAACTGTTCGGACCCCTGAATACGGTCACAAAAGTATTTTCTTAGGTGAAGGAGATCGTGAAGGCCTGGTGTCAGAGAACTACCGTCAACCGGTGTTTTAAGTGCGATAAGTTTTGTAAAACACTGCGTTGAAAATGTAAGGTGTGCTCAAATCCACTCGCAAAATGTACCAACCACAACTCCTTAGAAGTGGTTCTCTGTTAGTCGTTCCTAACCACGTGGCACATCCTACCTGTGATGTGTTCTGTTGAAGGTTATTGAGCCCTTTTTGGTAATTTGTCCCGGAAAAGATCCCCAGTCTCCTGGGTGAGTTCGAAGAGGACGATTGGGGAAATTGAGGTCATACTGAACACAAATTCCTCGTGAAAGGGAAGATTTCCCCTTGATGTAACTCTTCGACTGCCCATTACCGGTTTCGTACTTCTAGAGATTCACCAGGTAGGCGTTGTTAGCTGGGGAAACCCTCGTTCACGATACTATTCAGTTGAATGGACTACACGAAGGTCACCCCATGTGGTAAGCCCAGTGAAACGTGAGATGACTTTTGTGTGGCGCACTCAGGTGAAGAATATCACAGATGAAAGATTCAGCTGAGTTTTTCGTCAACACGAATAAACGTATTTTGCCTGCAACCATTTTTGTCTTCCGTTTCTTTGTGGTGTCATCACGTGCGGCAGTTTAATCAAACTTAAGCACTGACCGACTGGCTGCAAATTCTCTGATAGTGACCCATCAAAGACTTTATGCATACAGAATTTCGGTGCCAGGAAACCTCAAGCTTCGAACCTGGCTCTGAGATTAACATCAGAATCATACTATGTAGAACAATGGAGTAAAGTCTCAAACTGCCCAAAGTGCCTAGCGAATGCATATTTGCTCATCGGAAAATTCAAGCGTTCGCAGTGTCTGAGTCCCGTTGCGAATTTTCTATCTTACTTTCAGGTGCAAGATGGTGGCACATTCATGAAACGTTACAAAAAGCTTCAGCAACTGCTCCAATCCAAACTCCAGAACACTGATCGTAAACGACGTCCTCGAAGACGTGCCTACTACCAGCGCCGTCAAAGTCGATCAAGTCACGATCAGTGGCGATCTTCTGCCAACACATACCAATATCGTCAACATAGTTCAGCCAACGGATATAGAGACCAGAGAGCGTACAACTCCAAACGGTACACGAAAGAAGAATCCCGAGGGACGGGTATGTCAAAAACCGCCGAGCAATACGGATATGACTCATCAGACGCGCTGAGTGTGGACATGAACAGTCCGAACTACCTGGACAGCCTGTGTCAGCGTCGTGAGCTGATTATCGATTTTGCAGCAGTTGGCTGGGCCGGATGGGTTATTGCCCCCACGTCGTACAATGCTCGGTACTGTCAAGGTCAGTGTCCGTTTCCCCTGTCCACTCACTACAACACAACGAACCACGCAGTACTGCTACAACTGGTTCACCTGCTTGATGCCGCCCGAATTCCCGGGCCATGCTGTGTTCCAAACCAGCTATCTCCACAATCACTGCTCTATCACACACAGTCGGGTGACGTTGTCCTTCGTGTATATCAGGACATGGTAGTGGAAAGTTGTGCATGTCGGTGAAATCTTTCAATAATCTTTGAGTTCGATGCATCCGGAATTTGTACTCACGGTTCAGAGGATCGATTCGTGGGACGCGCTGTCAAAGATGAACATGTCCATGACAATCTAGCCAATGGCAGTCCTCATACAGAAGTTCGCATGGAAGATGCAAGACGTATGTAAAAAAAAATATGCATCATGTGACTACTATTCATCAGACGTTTCACACCGAACTGCCTGCCGTAAACATTCTGACTTTGTGTATATTCCCTTGTTTTACTCAGTCGCGTGACTGGCAGAACATTGAGACGATCGTCATTGACCTATCGAGCGGAGATCAGTCAGAACAAAGTAGTTACACACACACACACAAACCAGACGGCATTATCACGTGATAATGTGGCACAAACCGTTCTTTTTACACCCGTGACAATGCATTTTTATGAGTATATCCATGTTATGGTCACATTTTACCGTAAGCATACTATATGCTACTGATACAAAAAAGTAGTGTTTCTCTCCTGTTACCGGATGGCCAATGGTCGTCAAGCCATCCGACTTCCGTTCCCATTTGCATGCTGAATCTCCGAATTCCCGGGGACGTGGACGTGAAAATTCACAACTCTAGGGGGGCTTGAGCTAGTCCAGGTATGACTTTAAATCTTGGATAATTATCATAAGTTACGTTAGCATTTCATGTACTGAATTTTTCGCCCGACTCCTAGTCGTCTAGAGCATAATTAACATTTTGCTGATGTCGTTCAGTCGCTAGTTGAAATAACATCATAAAAACATCTCAAACCTGCTGTTCATTCTTAAAATATTGAGGTGAGTCTGAGTACGTTCAGTTCTGGTGTACTTCCAGATGTGTTTAGCTGAAATTAGTTCCTCTGTGGAAGTTGCAAGTGTTCTATCTATTAGTGAACAGGCACCTTCATGGAGTGCCTAATTTTGACCAAGCCGAGGGGGGGGGGCGGTGTTATAATAGGTCACATCTGTTTTCAGGAAGGAAACTACCCATCGGGTTGCTGAAAACTCTTCGACAACAACCTTGTGAGTAGTTTCCTTTATGAAAATATACTGCGATCTCTCGAATATCGTGTCAAATGAAAAATGAGGCGGTCTGTGTTCAGCACATTCAGTTGTAGAATATCATAAACGACAGATTCAGCTGAGTCTCTCGTGAAAACCAAATTGATTTGCAAATCAGTGTATTTCTCGAGGTCGTATCTTTGTTCATTTGCAAACAAGTATTCTGTTTTCACTAACCGGTACGTTCGTATGAATGTGACACTCGCAGATTTGTCATTCTGATCCTCATGCTTACACTCTCGTAGACGTTAACTAGTTTGTGGTAAAAGTGAACTATGGCGCTTAGCTTACGTGTATATATATTCGATCTCTGAAAGTCTTGTAGTTTCACCGTAAGCAATCAACTCAGATGGAGATGTCTATCTTTACAGAAGAACTGCGGTTCCAAAGTCTCAGTTTTAAGTAGCCCAAGTGGAACAATATGCTGTGTTCGAAAATCAAAATCGCCGGAAATTTCTGGTCAACACAGCACTTGAAAACAGGATTTTTGAGGCCAGGATCATCGCGGTAATGTAACACCAAGCTTACGCAAGAAATCGCGTTAACCATTGCGTCCACGTAATTACAGCAGAAGGAAAAGGGACAGTTGAAGGTTGACAAGCCTCAACGATGAAAAGTTCTCTTGTCTGTGTGGTAACCTGAGCTGGTGGACTAGCTTCATGTGGTGATCTTGAAAAACTGAATAAAATAAGGGAACGTGGCTGGTTGTACAACAAGAGCGAGAAAGAGAGTATGTGTGATTACCACCTGACGAATATACAGAAAGTCGTTGGCTTGTTCGCTGAGCTGGGCGATTTGATTGCAAACGTTTCATCACCAATCGAGGTGACATCATCAGTGCGTAGTTGTGCGTAGCGGTGGGTTAGTGGTTGTGCGTTCATTCACGCTTCTTTTGGACAGATCAATAAAGACAATGCTTGGATTGTATTCTCACTGCGAAGAAGAAAACACAAAAAATCTTGGATTGAGTCTTACAGATGGACGACAAAAAACAGAACAAATTTTTGCCAGGAAAATCTGAGTTACTGTTTCCCGAGAGTACATTGAATATCATGAACCTAATCCCCGGTTACACGTGTTTTTCATCTGAAGAAAGAAAGAGAAATAAATCCACTTCTAAATTGCTCTGATATCGACAGGAAACCTAATGGTATCTATCGTTTTTGACATTCTTTAACTGAATTCGCTTCACGAAAACCGACCAGTGTTCAAATTGGTACAATTTTCGAGATGTCAAAATCTATTGTTTTGACTAACGCAATTCATTAGGATGCATTCGAAGAGTTTTCAGCAATCTTACAAGTTGTAGTTTACGTTAGCTAGTGGCTATTCTTCACCTAACCAAGCAGATGCACAGTTAATCTGTTCGAATAGAGCAAATGTCTTCGAAATTAGCAACCAGGCGCCTGATTTCTACGTATCCGCCAAAACAGCAGAGCTTCTGAGGTGGGTTTCGAGACAAGGTTGTTTGTGAGGAATAGGAGAGAATCTAACACGGAATATACTCAGTTGCAATTTGGGTTCAAGTAGAACATAAGGTTGATGGGAACTCGGAGACTGCGCCCACTTAATGAGCCCAAAGAAGGGCGAAACCGGTGGTGAGCTATTGAGGAACTTTCAGTAGCCTTATGAGAAGTACTCTGCATTCTAGATGGATTGGTCGTGAGTGACTCCCTCGAAACCGTGCGCCCGCGTCATCAAAGATGGACGCCGTTATATCCATTGAGGTGCATCGGAACAAAACCAAATTGAATTCGGGATGCTCCGCAGCTCCGTAAAAAGCGTAGGCGCATTTGTAAGAGCAACTGAAATCACGATTAGTCACAAGAGGGTGGGTGCTTGAATAAATCCTTGGAAAATTGTGTCAGTGGAGAATGTCAGTCAGCGTTTGATGTATAAATTAATTCCACGCACCGATGAAATTTTGCTTTCTTACGAGCTTGCGTCCATCTAGAAAGTGCTTATCCACCCTAAAATACTTTTTGAATACATTTTGGATGTCTACATAAATGGGATAAAACCTTCAATTGCGATTTCTTCGTGTAAGTGAAGCCAAACTATGCTACAATGCCCAGAAACACTATACGGTCATTTCATCCTCACTGGGAATCAGCAGCAGCGCACATCACAAGAAAATCGATGGAATGTCGAACCCATGATCTCATGGCTGGCAAATTGATTTCGGTCACGTGAGACTGGTCCAAACTGCACTTAGAATATGGTGACAATCGTTCTACAATCACGAAATCCACATCACGTGGTCACTGTTGCAATAACTCTGATTGCTGGCCTCATAACTTCTCACTGCTCACATTTGTTCTGATTTTGTCGAGTTTGTTTAAGTAGCTTCTGGGCCGAATGCGGCTCAGGATACCTAGTGTAGTTTCGGCGCGGTATTGAGGTTATCCGAGTAACACTG
>NW_008752116.1:324419-332259 GCF_000715545.1 Opisthorchis viverrini
ACCTGACGCAGTGTGAAGATTTGGTCAACACAACCCCTACCAGACCGGAATCCCGCTTGCTGCTCTCGAGTCAGCATCTCACGAGCCACCGTAAGGCGACGAAGCACAATTGACGCCAACAGTCTCGTTACAACCGGGGTCAAGCTGACCCCCGGTATGTATTGAGATTATCCGAGTAACACTGCCAACTGCCAACTTTTTGGTCATAAAGGGCCATTAATGTCGAACCGTAGACAGACGAAAAAACGGAACCAAAAAAGCGCGAACCTGATGTCATACAATCGTCAACTGTGTTCCCGATGGGGCCAGCGGAGGCAAAGACCCGTTTTGAGCCTTGATCTGAATGACCGATGCAATCAGATTAGAGGAGAGCGTGATCGAACTCACTGGTATTCTACAGTTACCAAGACATGAAGCTAACCCCGTCTGGATGGACGATACAGTGTATCAGCTCACAGATGAAGTCACCTCGAAAATGTATTACTTGAAAAGTTAAGCAACGCTGAAGAACATGAGGATATCGAAAATCTTCATAATACCCTTCAGCCAGAACACTGAATTCTGCGGTTGGGGCTCTGTTTTGCCATTCTTTGAAGGACGGTACGTGGTTGTCTTTCACGTTCTTATTCGCAGCCCCACCCGCCTGTTCAACGTTAAGTGGTGGAGAGCTGCAGTGTTGGATGTATTTACGAAGGGGTTTCAGTCAGGAAAGCTGATGCCACTATCACAATTTACAGTTAGAGCGAAATTCTAGCAAGTATTGTTAAGAAATTGTAAGGGAATGCTATTCAGCAACTCCTTTTGAGGGTGTCATCTGGTTACCGGAATACTCAATTCTACAGGATGTGTTGATTAACCATGGAGATCAGTTGGTCGCATAGATCATCCAAAAGCCGGATGTCAGAACCATATTCCGGCACTTGTGTTTACATTTCTTGCTCTGTGCGCAAGAAATCATTGATAATACTTCACTGTGTTTGCTCTTGGCATGTTTTAGTCACTGTGTGTGAGATTCGCACCCACATTTGCTCTGGATCTTCCGACTGAAAATGGTGTTCCTCATGGCGGGAATTCACGTTTGAACATGAATTCGAAAATTCACCTTTGACATCAGTCTGTTTTTAAAACATTTTGTGCAGTGCCAAGTTTGACACATTGATTGAATGTAAATCTTTTCTACTAAAATCATGATGAGGGCAATGTAACAATGTGTCGGAATATTGGTAGCTGGGTGCATTCNAGTCACTGTGTGTGAGATTCGCACCCACATTTGCTCTGGATCTTCCGACTGAAAATGGTGTTCCTCATGGCGGGAATTCACGTTTGAACATGAATTCGAAAATTCACCTTTGACATCAGTCTGTTTTTAAAGCATTTTGTGCTATGCCAAGTTTGACACATTGATTGAATGTAAATCTTTTCTACTAAAATCATGATGAGGGCAATGTGACAATGTGCCGGAATATTGGTAGCTCGGGTGCATTCATTGGTAGTGGATCAGGTGACTGCCAATCTGCTGTCGACTTATGAACAACTCCTGTCTGGGGGCGGGCAAATTTCGTGCCAGCGTTTATTCAGTTCATAAAGAGTATGTGTAAACTCGAACGTGATTGGCTACTAACAACTCGGCTTACTAGGAGTTTGACTGGTCCGTCTGCGTCGTGGTCTACCTTTCTTGTGTTCGACTGGTTTACTAGATGTTAGATATTTCCCATTCTTTCCTTATTTGGACTGGTCTGTTCGTAGTCGCGTCCCACCCTGCCTTCCCTTTATTCGATTGGTGTTCTTTTAGCTCTCATTCTTATCAGTCTTCTGTCTTCATTCCGATTGGTCTTCAGTTTTCGACTCCGCCTCATTCACCTGATTGGTTGATTTGTACAACTTCTGAGCACAGAATTCCCGTTATTTTGACCTGTTAGGTCCGTTGCTCCTATAGAGAGTTGCATATGCTGATCTATTCAATTTGTCTCACCAATTTGTTCGTCGATTTTTTGGAGGTGTGCTACTCGGCCGGTTTAACTTTGAACAATGGCGATCTTTTCTGAGGACAGAAGGCCAGCAAAATATGAGAGGTATAAAAAATGAAGGAACCAACAGGAAAAAGTCCATGTTTGCATAAGTACATTGTAAACTCTCAACAAGGACTGACGAACGCAAAATGATGGTAACTCTACAGAGAAGAGTCATGCAAATTAGCAGACCAAATGCGTGAGAAACTGTGACTTGGAAATGGATCAATCAGAATGGAGATAGAAAAATACTAAAAGTGGAGAGCAGACCACAACGCAATATGGATCACGAACGGACTTATAAGTAGCCAAGCAAGTAAGATATTCTGTGCAGACTATATAAGCGCCCCCAGCACAAACAGAGGACGAGCCAACTAGTGCGGGTAACAGTAGCTTGTTCTCAAATGGTACTGAAACGTTTGTGAGTAAAGCTCGGAGTGCAGTTCAGTAACAGTCACCAGACCAACTACCATCAGAAGGCTATTGAAGTTTCAGGATGCAACTCAATGACAGCTTTCAATGAGACGATTTGTTCTGATAACAAAGCAAGCACACGTTAATAATGATATTACTGATAGAAATAATAGTAACATCAACGGGACAACAAGATCAACCTTCAAAAAACTACGGCCATTGTCGTCCATGTGCTGAATGAGGTAGTTCCGGTGTTACTGAAAAATAGTACCCATTTTAAAGTCCTTCATACCCGGTGATTTTGGCATCAGACTGTTAGATTTCTACAATCAAACTGAACCTGAGATTCGGTATGGCGGTACAACAAATTCACACACCGCATTCAAATCACACCGTGTGAAAGCCGATTCAGTCTTACACGAAAATCAATTTTGTGTGAGTTTCAACTTCTCACAATCCGATAGTCTTAAGTTGGTCATATGTCACGACCTGGATTGGACCACCACATTGGAAAGTGGAAAATATTCGGTTTGGAATGGCTGAATCACGCAAGCAGTCTGAAACAAAGCGTTAGCAACCAGACCAAAACTGAAAAACAAGGCATTCGTAGAAAAGAACTCAAAATAAATCCACATTTGCAGTGAATTTATTGCGTATCATTCTTTATCGAAAAACGTCCTGGAAGGTTTTGAAATCAAACAAACCTGAGGGTTTCGATATTCGTAGTTATCATTCTCCTCGGATTGTTGATGTGACAGCGACGTAGGACAATTAGACAAACGTGTTAGCAAGTCGTCACGTGACCGTTACTGATTCGCTGGCTTTATCCAGAACATTGCTCAGCTAAACAGGCAGTGGAAGTTAAGCGGACATACATGGGAATTGAATGTCCTGAGTAACCCTCGCCGCCATTTTTCTGAAGTCAAGGACGGGGATACCATGCGTCGAGGAGTGCGGCACAATGTCTTCTCAGTCAGTTGAAGGGACCCAGAATGATCATGGCGACTTGCTTTGATGCCTTATACGACGTAAAAAATTGAAGCGAATCATTGTAGAATTTGCCTGTTAACAGCGATGTACTAATTTCACTCAAAACAATTCAGTTTTCTCTGGAGATGCTGAAGACTCTCCGAACGCCCACAACTGGCATTATTCTTCCTGAAGCTCATCAAGTCATCGCAGTCCCCGAATTTCCGTCAAATTTGTTCTACTTGAATCCATGTTGTACGAAATCCGTTTTTCGCACTCATTTGCCCATTAGTTTGGTTTTTTTTAATTAAAGACTCAGCTGAATCTCTAGTCTATGATGTCCTTCAACTGAATGTGCTGCACTGAGGATCCCACGTGTTTTCTTTGGTACACTCGAATTATCGCAGTACATTATCCTGAATGAACGCTACTTACCCTCAATATTGCACGTTGATCAAATCTTCGAGTCCTCTGTGAGCTGCGTCTTGAACATCGTTACCGCCACCGGCATCATCACCATCAGTTTCAAAACTTGTACTGACCATCCGTTGGCTCTGGATGTCATCGATTCACTCACCAATTGTAACGGAAAGTATAATTAAGATGATAGCTAACAGTCGTGAATTTTTGAGTCGATTGGTGATGCTGTTACTTGCGCCTTTTGTTATGCGACTGAAGCCATAAATGGCTATGCACTTGAATGCATTAGCATGTGTGTATGCGGATCTTCGGCTGGGCAACTGCCCCATGTCCGTTTGTGTCTCTAACCGTTGATGTACCCCGTTTATGGCTCTCCATCAGGGGAGAATACACTTGACTTTCCTGGTCTTGTACGCTTATTTTCCGGGTCACTGTCTGACCCCCCGTAACATCGTTCTACTCAGCGAAGAGGAGTCTCTCCGAAAGACCCAATCATCGCGATCAACGATGTACAGTCAGCCCACCCACGGGATATAATTTCCCTCCCTCGATAACCATTCGAGTCTTCTTATCATTACTCATACAATGATGGAAACAGATTCTATAAGTCAGTGAAACACACCCATTTACAAACAAATTTGATTTTGCGAGAGGCTTACCTGGAACCCAGCTGAATATCTTGTTTTTGGTGTTTCCAGGGTTTCACGTGAGTCTCTCGCAAAACCAAATTCGCTTGCAAATGAGTGTATTCAGCTAATTTCGTGCAATCAAGTTTCAAGTAGAATACAATGTTTGCCGGAAACTCGGGAACTGCGCCTACCTGATGAGCCCCAGGAAGAGCGAAACCGGTCGTACGCTGCCGAAGAATTTTCAACAACCTTACGAATAGTGTAAGCACCTTCCATCTTTTGAACTGTTGCTGAGCACGAATTAGCCAGATAATCGAACCGCACAGGGACAACTGTGTGCCGGAATTCAGATGAGTAAATCTCGAAAGCTGAGTACTACTCAGGCATTGCTACACCTAGAGCGGTTAGTTCAAGATCACCCGACGTCTGATGAGTGAAAACTGGAGAAAAAATCGGAGGGGGACTGACGACTCATCCGAATCTCGGGTACGTGTTTTGGAATCAACACACATTAAGGAACATCAGTGTCGTATTAACAGACGGCTGAAAGCAGTCTGAGGTCTCATTTCTACTTTCGCCCAAAGATTTATATCGATTTTTAGTCTCAGTGACTGAGTTCGTTTTACAATCACCTGATTTGATTCGCTCGTCAGCCAGCTGATCAATAATCCACGGTCACATGATTTTTCTGCGGGAACGACGCACCCGGCGAGGGGTTTATCGACTCTGCATTGTCGATGAGCGAGTTGGAAACGAGTAGAACTTTCCTTCTGCAATAACAGTATCAAGCGTGACTCCCGGACGCCGCTATTTGATTGTTTTACTAGGGTTTAATTTGTCTGGTGCATTCGTTTTGTTACGCAGCCTAAAACCTTGTCACAATCCGGTCGACCTGCTATGTCTGGACTAGTTGTGTCGTGCAGTGCACCATGTCACTCACACATATATCTCAGATTTCACAGGTAAACGAAAAACCCCGTGAGCAAAAAGAAAACACAACTTATCAATCATAAACATGTGGTTTAGTTGATTGAGTCTGGCCTCAATATGGCACTTGTCAAAATACCGCGAATTGCCACAGTTACCGGGCCACCGACTTGCTGCTGGGGCGCAGTGCAGGATGGTGTGCCATGTAGCGGACCAATCTGATGTCGTGAGTGCAGGCCTTTGTTGATCAGCAGAACTTGGCAAGACCCATTGGCTGCATACTTTACAAGAGGTTCTCAGCGGTGTAATTACATCTTCTTCGTCTGGCGACCAACCAGAAGACAGATGACACGACAAGGGTCAGATAAGTTAATGACCGGGAAGGATATATTGATTCACACTTACCAATGAAGAAATGTTTAAATCTCCGGGCGCTACCAGACATCGAAGCGACCAAACTTAACAAGGACCGTTTCTGTAATGACCAGTCTCTCTCTCTGAAGGCACTGTGAATGATGCTTGTGAGAAATGAGCTCTTGACAGTCACTCCCTCCATCCTCCCAACACCTTCCTGAATTATGCCCACTTGTTTGCTTGGTTGATCATTCCAAACTGTCGCTGTTTATATATANAATTCGGACGCATCAAAATTCAGTGCTGTTTATCAACAATTTAGAAACAACAGTATCTGAACTAATGTGAAGATAACTATGACTTCGAGAAGCATCGAGATCCCCGCTCCGCTGATTGGTCCAAGCAGTTGATTGGCCAATGAAAAGACGGTCAACTTGCGCACGTACGCATAGCTTGATCGATAACCTGATAGCGGGTTACACACGGATGCACAGATTTTTTTTAGCTCACTTATCAATCGAACAGACAGTTCTGCTATAGCCCGTTTTACGGAAAAGTGTTGATTTCATTGATGGATGAGGAAAGGTCAACTGTATAAAACCAGATGAAAACTCTCTCGAAGACGTGAAGGTAAATCTATGACGAGTGAACAGAACAGTGAGGAAAGGTGCTATCAAACCTTTAAAAAATTGAATCAGGGTCTCCCACTTTCTACAGATAAGCCTCTGCGCGATGATGATCTATGGGAGATTCATATTTGAAGACAAGTAGTTCAGTTGCTTTATGAAGTCTCTGGGGCGGAATGAATTTTTCTATCACAAATTTTTGGCTATCTCGCAACTCACCTTCAAAATACCGCGCAACGGATCGGAACCCAAATGCGCTTCCAAAATAGTACATGAAGAGGGTTGGTAGTCATATTGTGGCCGAATTACAAGAAAATTGGATGACTCGACTTCCCTTCTCTGATCCATAGTAAAACCGCAAAAAGTGAGCTGGTGCACCGAAAAGATTGAAGTGGGAGTGCGTCCATGGGTAAGATGAAAGAGCTATTTCGCTACGGACTTATTGGCTAAAGCGGTCAACCAAAAGGGTAACCTCCTAAGAGGTCGCCACTCCTGAGGAGGACTGAGTGGAGCTGGAGGAACTTGTCTTTCTTAGGCAAAACTTGTTCCCACTACATTTGTTACAAATCTTTTAATGTTCGAGTATTTTTCGGGTCCCATCTTATTTCCTTCAGGGAATCTGCAGATTCTACCTTGTTCATTCGTCCCTCAAATGAGTTCGATTCATCGAAATCTGGGATGTCTTTTCATTCTTTCGTGTTTGTCCTTCAGAGTTCTAAAGTTAGGTCCTCTTGTGATATACCAGCAATACAGAGTGCCTCATAATAGACGCGAAAAACAGTACCCATATGAAGACTTCAACACCAACTCAAACACTTATGATTTTTACGCAAACATACATGCCTGATTGAGGTTTACTGTAAAAAAAACTGACATTACAAAAGATGTTGAAAAAATCGCCTTTTTCTTCCATAGCAATTTTGAGGCGGTATGAGATGTGAGACACAGCATGTTTAACCTCAAGCGTCAATCGTGCATACTCCTCTTCAATTATTGCTCTTAACTCCACCAAATTCTTCGGTTTATTTTCATGATATACGCGAGCCTTGATCATTCCCCAAAACCAATAATTCAGAGGTATGAGATCGGGTGACCTTGCGGGCCAGAATTTGGAAATCCACGAGCTATGACTCTCTCATCAGAAAATTGCTCTCGGAGGTAAGTTCTCAATTGGTTTGAGTAGTGGGGTGGAAAGCCCTGTTGTTGAGATGAAGGTGGCGTCTCATAATACGATGCACGCTGGCGCGGGGAATGCCGGTCGACCGAGACACCTAAGTTATTGACGAAGATACCATGGTGCTCTGGGACTGCAGTTGCTCGACGGCATTCTGTACAATGGGAGCTCTTTCATCACTCAGAGACTTTCTCCCTTTGCCAGGAAGATCCAATTCATATCCAGTGGACTCAAATTTCGCAATCAAGCGTGTAATGGTCGACACGGTGAGAGGATCTTTGATGAGACCATGTTTGGTTTTGTAACCACGAGGTGCAG
>NW_008752116.1:332984-334234 GCF_000715545.1 Opisthorchis viverrini
CCAGTCGCGCCCTCAATGGCGCTCGTGCATCCAAGCTATTGCCTTCAATGCATAACTCTTTTTCCAACCAACCCCCACTTGATAGCCCACTGACAGTGCTGGATTTATGCACCAATTTATCGTCTCCCGCCTGCAATGCACAGCTACCTCCCCCTCCCACCAAATCATCGGTGAACGAAACTGTGGCAGCTACATCCACTGTACGACGAGTACGCGGTTATTACAGCTGGCAATGATGATGACACGGTAGGTGTAAAACTGGTTCCCAGTGATCCGCCTGCGAAATGTCACTTGCACGGAGAGTTCAAATCAGCATTTCCCACCAGCCATAACTTTACTCAAAAACCTGTCCAATGGAGTTTATTCTTCTTAGGAAAGTTGAGATTATTTTGCCTCCTTTGTGGTGATGTCTCCCCGCAGGACAACTCACCACCACCAACACTCGATCCCCGGCAATGAAACTCCTAGAGCCAAATTACTATTTTTGGCGGGATTGATGAACAGTCCGTTCCGACCAAGTATTTGCAATTAAGGAAGCAAATCGCACCGATTCTATTGTGGCACGATGTGGCCGCAATTCTTCGTTCACTATCAAGTGACCGAATGGATCGGTGCACGTGACCTTCAAAAACACCGCTCCCCTATTTGACCACTTAGTTCGAACAAGTCCTTGCGGCTGATTTTACACATGCCCTGTTGTCCGAATAACACACGCAAGTTCTCAGTGTCTGCGATGTTATCCCGTACGGCCACAAACAATCTTGGTATCAATGACCGGTAACCTTATTGACGAAGCTTAATCAACTACAAGTTGAGGGCACTTTTGTAAGGTTGACAAAATTGACCTAGTTGGATATAGTTGGAAGCAAATTGGCCCCTAAAGTGTTTCAACCTTACTGCAGCAACATCTTCCATGAACTTGTGAACAATTGTCAGATCACACCGACAAATCAGCAAATGTCAACTAGTAAACAAACAGTCAGCAGTTTCCTACTTAGTATTTTTCAGGTTACAGTGAGGACTACTCACAAGGTTGCTGAAAAATCTTCGACAACCCACGACTGGTTTCGCCCTTTTCGGGGCTCACCGGGTAGACGCAGTCCTCGAGTTCCCGTCTCTTAGTGTTCTACTTGAACCCAAAGTGGACTGTTTTCGAGAAATACACTCATTCGCAAATCAATTTGGTTTCCACGAGAGACTCAACTGAATCTCTGGTTAATGATATTCTACAACTGCATGTGCTGCACACA
>NW_008752116.1:337438-340832 GCF_000715545.1 Opisthorchis viverrini
CAGCTGCCTGGTAGACCCATTCACCACTGACACCCTCACCGACAGCCTAATATCCAATTAACTGCAAGGGACAGGTTGTTCGACTCACGCTGCTTGCACTTTCAAGGGAGGCTCTCCATTATGCAGATACCAAAGGGTAACCTGGCAGTTCGCTGCCACATTCTGACTGCATATAGAGATCACAGATAGCTATCGATCACTCAGTTGGTGAGTTCGGAAAGGTTACACAACTTGTGCGTTTCCGGGTGTACTCACCACTAGGCAAGCATTCCGCTCTGTATGTCCGACATTCCTAAGACGATCAGATCCATCCCTGTAGCCTAACTCTGTTGTGTCGAAGTACTGTCGTGTCCCAGACACAAAGGGAGCTGAGTTCACGACTTGCACTTGCCTGCCACCGTCCACAAACCCGAGAACTGAGTGTCTCCTGTCCTTATCCAATAAAATGGTACCTACGCCAGGCGCAGGTGCGTACGTGAACACATTTGCGAGAGAATATGACGTCCGGATTGGATTGTGGGAAGATTGAGCCAGTCGCTCGGGTTTTGGAGCAGAGCAGCCCATGAACCAACTGGACGGTGGGTCGCTGAGTCCTAATATGTGAGCGATCAAGATGTCCTGCGGATTAAGCTGCACTATCACTACGCAGAACGCTAGGAAAATTCACAAGCATGCCGACTGTGTAGGTTAGAGGGAGTGGGCAAGTAGCCTGTGAAAAGTATCCAATGGGATGAGACGAAAACCTCTCGACATATGGCTGGTTTCGTGGACCGTCGACACAAGCAAAACGAAGACCTAGCTGATGTTTACGAAGAAAAAATCGATCGGTCTGTTGTGCTCACTATTTCTTCCACGTAGGTGGAATATGAGCATTGACCACATAGGATGAAACACTCCCTTGAGGGATGGAATTGATTGATCCGTACAAAGTTGCAATGTCCGAGCATCTGAATGTTGTCCCTGCTCCAGTGCCTACTGTCGGAAAAAAAGACTCACCGACAAGGAGCACAAGAGCTTTATTGTGAAAAAGGCCTCGCGCCATACATTGAGTGGGCACTGTTTGACCTTGATCCAAGTCTATCTCGTGCTATATTTTGAAGGGCATTGTCTGACCTTGATGCAAGGCTGTCTAACCGGAGTTCAGTGGAGCTTGAGAGTCTCAGTAGGCTTTGTGTATTCTGGGATGATCTTCAGGAACCTGAGCTAGCAGACAGCCAGAGGATGCCACAAACCCGAACCGGAGTAACTACAACCTTAATTGGCCAATTCTGGCAGCCAGTAAACCCACAGACAAGAGTGGAAGTTTTGTCACACAACATTACGGAATGGTGCCCCCCAGCGCGTAGTCTTTATTGGCCTAATGTGGGAAGTAGGACATGAGAAGTAGTTGACAAGAGACGATGATACCAGCACTATCTACTGAGAAAATGGAGAAGTAGTATCAAGTGGTAGTCAAAGGAAACTGGTCCTGGTGTCTTTAGACGGGGAACTAATCGAATGGGTTGGTCGATTTGAAAATCACGCAGCTGTAACTCTGTCCGCAAGCAGAAGCTGAGAATAGGACGAATAAAATGGTACTGTCATGATATTTTGACGGTTGTTTATTCACACTGAAGGCTGTTGTGTTTGACAACAACCTGCCAGGTTGTCAAGGGTTCCGTTCTGACAAACAGAAAAATGTAGAATCTGCGTACCTTGGGTACGTAATCAATCGATGGCCTGCCTGGTAGGATTAGGTCTCGAACAAGGGTAATGTAAAAGTGAGTGTCATGATTCGTGTAGCAGTAATCTTCTGCAAGTACTTCTTCAAGATAATGAGCATCGCGATGAACCGACAAAATCGGCTGACAACGCTACCGAAAGTCTGGAGAGATTTCCCAATCGCCACCCTTTAAAAGTCTCTATAGGAGGCGTGACGATTTCGTTTATCTCGCCTGTGTGATTACATAGGGTCGGTCAACAACAGTCATCGTCTTAAAGAGTCGATTTGATTGCTTACTCCTGAAGCCGAAAGCCGATTTCAAAACTCAACACGACAAAACGAAATTGGGAGGATTCGGCCTAGGTTGCGACAATGAAAGTCCACGGTTCGCACCATTCGCCGAAAATCGTTTAATGTTGTTGATAGAATATTTGTGCGATTTGAAAAGATCTGCTCTAAAGAACCTCCTCGGACTCTCGGATCATTCTTCGGAATTATGGCCCCACGAACCTCAATTTAGGGGTTCACACTGACTGACGCTACAAGGTCGAAGCAAGTCTCCATGCTGCTGACCGAAGGTCTGTCTAAACGACGTGATCTTCGCACGTCTACTCGCAGTTGCTATCGGCACAGTGTCCCTAAATACAAGTCAAGTTGTCTCAGCTACATGAATAGTGTTGTGCTGAGAGCCATCAGTAAAGTATAGGCGACGAACGGCTTGTTCAAAAAAGGGCTTCAGCAAACCAGCACGTCAGTGACCGATAAGAAAGTTTGCAGCGATGTTGGGCAGCCGCACTGCGCTTCCACCGGTTCGATTCAGCACCGTCCATAGTTCAAACACATCCTTCTACTTACATCCACTAAACACAGAAATGGTTCAGTTCGTGAAAACAAACTAACTCAGAAGCCACTTTCATCCAGGTGAGTGAGTCGGTTTCGCATAAATTTCCTGACCAGGTTCTGTTAGTCGACGCAACTGTGTGGATCCGGGACACTTGAAACACTTTGGTTGGTATGACTGACGTTTCGGTAAAGTGAGTGGAATCGCCAGCCGTGCTACTGAGCTGCGCTCTGTGAGAATATCGATTGAGAACCAATTTTCAGGAGCTTGGCACTCAAACATCACTTGACTATCGACAGGTTTTTAGCCTAACAGTGCACGCATTACCGTTTAAATTCCGTGGAACTCTCAGACAAAAATGAAGCTGAAAGAAAGTGACGAAGGCGGTGTATCTAGTGATGCAAGATAGCTTTGAAGTCATGCAATGCACTTTTAGGCGTAGAAATCAGATTTCACGAGACAACGGAGAGGAGAAACAGACTGTTTTGGATAAAGTATTTCCGCTGGATAATGAACAGTTGACCAGGTTGTCTTACCCCGAGGAACGATGCGCTTCTCGAAGCGAACGGCTTGTAATATTCCGCACACAGTCGTCGCAGAGGAACCATTAGTGTATTGGTAAAAACGCATGCCCAGTTCTCCACGATCATGCCCCGAGAGAGGCGTATGAGAGTGTTGTTGGATTATCCGTCACACTAGCTATACCTGAATTTCAAGTCCGCAACATCAGAAAAGCTTACTTATTTACTCGTGGTTCATATCGGGCGTCAGCGCAAGTTAGCCACATGTGAGCTCGAGATGGCTCAGTGGTTAAAGCGAGAATTTACAGACCATGGTTCGAACCCGACCTC
>NW_008752116.1:341978-342263 GCF_000715545.1 Opisthorchis viverrini
ACTGCTCCTGCCTAGGCTTGGGCTACCTGGCGGTTTCTCAGCCCTGCCTCCCTCCTTCGGGTGGCATGGCAGCTCGGCACCGAAATGGTGGCACAGCTGACGACTGGTATTAGCCACGTGTTCCTAGAAAGCCTATCCCATGGCACCGAAATGGTGGCACAGCTGACGACTGGTATTAGCCACGTGTTCCTAGAAAGTTAGCCTATCCCATGAAATCATACCATAGTCCCTGTTCAAATATTCGGCAGAACAGAGCCCTCTGCATACTTGGAGAAAACATACCGC
>NW_008752117.1:0-37201 GCF_000715545.1 Opisthorchis viverrini
CTCCCAACTTCAAATTTACTCTTATTCATTATTGACTTATCGTCCCGTTACTAATTTGTCGGTAAGGACAATCAGCTACGTCTTGCCTAACTTTCTGATAATAGTCATTGTTATTCATGTTGGCCGTGAACCTACCTTTATCTGCCTTTGTAGTCAATATACTGTCAGCATTTTCATTGTGTTTGAGGTACGACGCTCATCGGAATCGATGTTTGGAACACTGCATTGCTTGGATTTCTGGACTGTGACAAAATGTACACGTAATTCCTCCAATTCTATTGAATAAGGCTTCTGAATTACTGACTCAACACCAGGAATTATCCCTCCTGCCCTAATAACCTCTTTGCTTGATGCAAAATTCAATCCTTTCTCCAACAGAGGATGCTCGTCTTCACAGGTGAGTCCATCTAATAAATTGACTACGCTGACATAGCTAGTAGATCACCTACTCTCCTCGGTGGTGTTACCAGAACAGCGAGCACAAGAAAGAAATTTCTCAAATTTACGTTCTTGGTTGCCTTGCACTGTACACCTTGGCCTAATGTTACTTCTTCACGAGGTTGCTGAAAACCCTTCGACGGCCCACGACGTGGTTCGCCCTTCTTCAGGCTCACCAGTTAGGCGTAGACCCCGTTTCTTCGTCAAGCATATGTTCTACTTGAACCAGAATTCGACTGTTTTCGAGAAATACAGTCATTTGCAAATCAATTTGATCTTCACACGAGACTCAACTGATATGATATTTCTTCAAATGAACGTTCACGATATTTGAGATATCGCAGTAAATTTTCATAAAGGAAACTACTCACAAGGTTGCTGAACAGCGGCCATTTCATACAAAACGGAGACACCTGAAGTCATAAGAAGGCTACTGAATACGGCCAACATCAGATTAGCATTCCAGAACGGAAAGACTTTACGCTCGGTGTTAGTGCATTCGAAGGATCGGCTTCGGGTTGATAGGACCAGGAACTGTGTGTACAAAATAAAATGTATCGACTGCACGAAGGTTTATATAGGTCGGACAGTCAGGGAATCGGTGAGCATAAGCGTTCCATTAATGGACAACCGAGAAACATAGATGAATTCCAGGCGATAGTCAAAGATCCGGCAACGGCAGGATATGCACCAGATACTGGGCCAGGAAAGATTTAGAAAATGTGGACATTCTGAGACGGAGTTTAAGATTCACACCAATGTGACTGGTGGTCGAGGCGTCGGAAATCGCCAGGCATCCCATCACTGATCAAGTCGGCTTGTCATAAGAAATCATATGAATTCTTTCCCTGGCAACCTACTTACTTACTCACTTGGCTTGATGAAGCTTTGTTGTGAAATGCGAAAATTTGTCCAGCAATAAATCCACCGATTGTTTACTAAACATCACCGAAACGTTGTCTTTTCTATCGGTCTCGAAAATTTCCAATTGGTTTGTCGATAAATTTATTTTCTGCTGCTGTGTATCAGGATTCACGTGGTTTTATTCTACACGGTCGGCACTGGCATACGTATAATCAATAAAGCAAAGTGTTTGGTCCTCTAAATGTTTCGGGTTTGACCCTTACTGGAGATTGGTGAAATGCGGTATTTGTGAGCACTTCTAGGCTTGACAGTAGAGCCTGTCTTTACTGATTGGACGGAATCGCATTTGGAACAACCACAACCTCATCATACAACCAGCAATCCATAGGTATTGCAGAGGAAGAATAGTTTAGTAACATGACTGAAACTTCCTTCAGCTAAGTCGTCACTCGATGAGCCTGTCAAGTATATGTGACTATGTGATTGGGTTTCCGTGATTGAAGGATAATTGGCGCTATATCCAGTCTAACTGAAAGCTAATCGCACCAATGATCAGCAGTTCTTGGCCAAACGTTTACCTAGTTGTTCAATAGGCGATTTAAGGAACGACAACTAGACCGATCTAGTGGAGGGTTTCCTCTAATACAATGCGACAGATTATTTAAGACAGCCTTGCAATTTTTTCGCGTCCGTAATAAGAAGGTGGGCATAGGAGCGCATGAAAGTGTGGATTCGAAACACGGTCAGTGATTCTAAGCCTCAACCACTTAATTATCGTGAGCTCATTAGCCAATTGAATATTCCGGAAGCAATTTTCTACGGATAAAATGAAGCTCTATCTCGCCTCTGGAGAGAGACTGACAAGAACGCGAATGAAATTGGTTACCAGCCATAACTTGCAGAGTCTCCAAATTGATGTAGATTCAAAGGAGACTTGCGACCATTGCGAGAGATTTTGGGGCTATGAAGAAATCCACTTCCTAAAACTCAACACACAATTTCTCTATGTTCAAACCACAGTCTCACGAAATCTTGGATATAACTACGGGTGGTCGTGGTTACTGCTCACGCAGACATCGGGTCTTTGGTGGCATATATTTGTGTAAATTTGCCACCGTTCTGGAAGAGAATGTAAGTTCATATGAGAGAGCCTTGCCTCTGGACGTGGATTCATCATTCTGTTAATTTAATAAGAGCTTGTGTTTGTTACGTTGGTTATCAAAACTTCAAATGAATCACTGTAAACTACTTACCATGTTTGAGGAGTGAATCAGTAGATCAATTGGAGTATTCTGTTTTGGATTCCATCTAGTTTTCGAAAATTTCCTTAATTACATCGGTGATTATGACGAGATAATTTATCGCAATGCTTTTTATGTGTTAATTTTTTTTAATATGACATTGCTTAAGTATCGCGCTATCTGTCGGAGTTTCAGTGTGCGAAAATCGGCCGTGTTCTGTCACTTGGTATCCTACGTAGTATGTGACAAGCTCATCGGGGAAAATAAGTCGACGCTAAACTTGTTGCCACCGCCATTCTGCCAACGAAGTTTTCTGTGTGTCTCTGTGATTTGACATGCAATGTGTTCCGATTTCCATTCGTCTTCAGGTTCCGCTAACGATGTGCTAACGTTATCGCTTTTGGGGCATCTATTATTGGACAACATCATGTTTTGACGCGCCAGCGCAGGAAAAACAAGCTTACTTGTGAAAGCACACTGTTTCATCGTCCATCATAAAAACCTTAAAATGGCTTGAGCAGATTAAGCCGGTTTGCAACATTTTACATCGTCTTCTCTCCTGCTCCATACATTATACAGTGCTTCGGCACTGAAAAAGGTAGACAAAGTTCAGTCATTCGATAGACTTCGGTGATGAGGTGAATTACGAAAGTGCACAAGTTTTTTGTTTGGTGACGGTACTGGTTCGACCCAAAGTCCACATTCATGCTAACTGTAAAATGCCACGTAAAGGTTATGATTGCTTCATTCCCTCATCCGCTTAGAAAATTCTGAAAAGAAAAGCTTATCCTTCAAAACTATACTCAGTCGTTTGTTAATTTAATCATGTGTTTGCATCTCAGAAGACTCTGCGCTCTTAGATGGTACGGTACGAAACAGCAGGAACGTGAACACATTCCAGGATAAGCCGGATCTTATGTTTCAGAAAGACTTGGTAAACAATCGGTAGCTTTCACTTTAGCAACGTTTCGCTTTTTACACAAAAGCCTTATCAGGCCCAGTTCGCCAAATTGGCTAGGTTTAAGACAGGCGATGAACCAATCGGCGGGCCCCCTTCAGATAGTCACACTGGATTAGTGTTGAGTGTGAATTAAGGCTCTTCTCGGTTACTGTGGTTGTCAAAATCTTACTTTGGTGGATTGAGGGGTTTCAACTAACTACTGATCGAGTTTATTTCGTTAATGTTCCATTTCAGGATGCTTTGAACTTTGTGAGGTTGTGAGTGCTTCGACAATTTAGTTTTGGCGGGTGGGTTGATGTCATGTGTAATTCAGTCGATGATTACTCTTCCCCTGATGACCGCGCACCAAAACCCGTCAGCTCGGCCGATCCAAAACCATTCTCCGCGCGCTTGCCAGTTCCACTCCTTTTAACCTGTTAACACTGGAATTCTTGAGGACTTCAGCCGATTCGGCTATCAATCTCTGTGATGTGGACCGTTGCCCTCGCCTCAAAATCTCCACATTTTATAAATATGCTTTGTCTTTCGTATCCAGTGCGTGTTTCGCGATTACCGAGTCTTCCGATAACGCTTGATATGCATCTGCGTTTCTCGGTGGTATGTTTCTGTTTCTACGATGCTCTGTGGTTGAGCTGTCGTCATGTGTTGACAGGCACTTCGAGTAATCATTTCTGAGTTTCGCTATTCAATGAAATTTTCATTCCTCAGACATGTAAACGAAGCAATTCAAACTGAAAATATAAGAATTAATGTATCGCAGTTTCATCTTATTTGGGAATCCACAACTGTTTTTGACGGGAGCCCCAAAAAAGGCAATACCTGTGATTTGTTGCCAAGCGTTTTCAGCAAATGTACCAGTAATATATGACGCCTAAAAAACAGCACATTGATTGCCTCGAATATCAGGCTAGTGCACGGCATTCGGTTGAAGCGGACCATCACAAAAAGGCAATTCAACTGGATTCATCTGAGTCTCCTGTCAAAACCGAATTCATGTGGAAATGAGGGAAGTTCTTAAAATCTGTCCATTTTTGGTTAAAGTAGAATATTATGTAGATGTAAACTTGGGGACCGATAACGAAGAATGATCAAACCGGTGGTGAGCCGTTGAAGGATTTTCAGAAAACTTATAGGAAGTGTGACTTACCGAATGAACATAGTCAACACAAACGCACCCAGAGCCTAGCTGGTTACCGGTGAAAAACGAAAAATAATTTCCTTTGCTTAACAGTCCACATGAACTTGACCGAGGTGATAACCATCTGGCTCCTTGATTTTGGAGTGACTCAACATTCTCCTTTTTAGTTTCCAGCGACATATATACGGAATATCTGCAAAATCCAGTTCGTAATTTATGTACCAGTGAATGTAGGGAAGCCCTTAGCCGCATAGCAGACAAGGGACGGGAGAATTAAACCCATTTGTGCACCTTGTTTCGAGAAATAATATTCTGATTCATATTATTTTGCTTATTGAACGCGTCTTCTGGGAATTCTCTGGATATTCACTGACTATCGGGCAATTGTAGACGGATGACTCCCGCCGTAACCCAACCTTCTGATCAAACAGGAGACACGGATGTCGACCCCACATCACCGTAAAAGGGACTTGCCTTTGGTTGACTGTATAGGAGCAAGATGAGCTAGCAGAACCCTTGGACCCAGTTACCTGCTCCAACGCCTACCACTCCATGATCGTTTGATTATATCATTTGTTTAGGGTGATATTTTGCCGTGATATTTTTGCCGTGATATTTTGCCATTGTCCAACTTCTGCAAAAAATTCCTGAGTTTGCAAATGATTGTATATTCGCTAATTTGGTGCAATTTGTTTTCAAGTAGAACATAAGGTTGACGGATAATCAGAGGCTACGCCTACCTGATGATCCCCAGGATCGTCGAAATCGGTAACTCCATTCCTCTACTATGGCACTACGCCGATAACGCGATCACCGGCGTTCGCTGCAACAGCGAACATGTGTTCGGTTAGTTGGACAGTTGCCAATCCAGTATTCACGCTCTGACAATTTCGTTAGCCACGTGTGCTTCCATGATTGACTCGGATTTTCGATTTTGGCCGAGCAAGTCGTACAATGTAACAGCCGAATGGAAATTCTTGCCAAACCGACTGTAGTGTACTGTTCATGTAGGAACCTGCGGTAGAGACGGGTTGGCATTAGGAACAGCACAGTTCCTGATCTTTGCCAGCTGTTCTGTCGGTGAACCAACCGCTCGTGGCCCACGTTATGCTGTATTAGTATCACCGAACTCCCAGCGGGCTGTGGCTTAATGAACGGGTTATAGGTGTCCTTTCGGTTGTTGACATTTTCGATTCTCTCGAGCACTTCCGATATTTTACGGCGTTCAGATTGCGCTGCCGACGTTATAAACTATCTGTCAAATCACAGGACCGGGAGAGTACGGCGCTTAGTTTCCAGCGATATGTATACGGAATATCTGCAAAACCCAGTTCGTAATTTATGTACCAGTGAATGTAGGAAAGCCCTTCCTCCCGCAGCTGCTTATCAGAAAATAATTGCACGTTTGCAGACAACGGAACCGCAAGCTAAATCTCTTTGGTGCATCTTGTTTTGAGAAATAATATTCTGCTTCATATTTTTATTCTTACTGAACGCGTCTTCCGGAACTTCTCTGGATATTCACTGACTATCGGGCAATTGTAGACGGATGATTCACGCCGTAACCCAAACTTCTGATCAAACAGAAGACGCGGATGTCGATCGTACATCACCGTAATAAGGGAATTGCCTTTGGTTGATTGTATGGGAGCACGATGAGCTAGCAACACCCTTGGCCCCAGTCGCCTGCTCCCGCGCCTGCCACTCCATGATCGTGTGATTAGAAGCACAAATCACATTATTCAAGGCCAAGAAGATTGTTGTCAATATTTTTCCCAATTTGGATAAACCAATGATTCTCCGCTGTTGACAGAATGTGCCCCTAAGTTCGTATGCTCTATGTTGGGCTCTATGGGCTGACCAGGGAATCGTGCTGCACAGACCTGTCGCCTTGGCGCGTTGAGTGCTTTCATAATCCATAAATATCAGTCGGTATCCCCCGCTGCTCTCACAGCTAGAGCACACTGTTTGCACAGAGCTTCGCCCCGTTCCCGTCTCAGCGATACCCCTGCACCTGTTTCAACCAGTCACAGCTTCCTCTACTCGTCTATCTCGACAACGGACTGTATGGCGGACTGTGTCACTCCCATAACGCATTCGGGATTAGAGCAGTAATCCAATGTTTTATTATACACAAGTGGTCGAGTACGAGGACATTGATTATTTCAGTGGTGAGGCATGCAAAATTTGTGGCAGCGGCCTGTTAGTGCATGCCTCGTTAACTCCGTCTTTATGGGTGCGAGCTGTTCACCCAGTTGGTTCAATTTGTTCTTCAGGTCTTCCACTGTTGAATCATCCCTGTTCTCCTGCGTCTGCAACGTGGTTTGTGTTGCCTCAACCGGTTCCCGTGCCAGATGCACCATGTGTTCCACACTGAAATCTCCAGTTGCTTTTGCCATCCGCAACTAGGCATTAAGTGTCGACTGCACCCCTTTAACAAACTGGTCAGACAACAACTACAGGCGTGACACTCCTTCCAGTCCCGGCAAGGACCTATTCAGCGACTGCTTCAGGCTGGCGAAGAACACAGTCTGGTTGCACACAGGTCCCATACTGGCCCTCCTGTACAATCTCATACACTCCAGGCGGTGATCTGCATTTCCCAATGTCTCTCAGAGGCAAATGTAAATATCCTCAGACACAACAGGAAGCACTTGCGCTATATGGGGCTTTCGAACGGCTCAATGTGTATCTGTTCGGATCAAACTTCACTATTGCTACTGATAATGACGCTTTAGTTTCTTGTATCATCCTTTAAAATCACTAGTGGAGCCATTTGCCACTATGGTTCAACGGTGGATTATTGCACTGAGTTCGTTCAACTACACGATTATTCATCATATTGCAAAAGTAATTCCTCACGTAAATTTCTTTTCGAAATTTCCATCATGAGACTCTGATCCAATCAATTTAGATTGTTTATTGATTCCACCATTACCAGTCAAATGGCATGGCCTTGTTGATTGTACCAAAATGTATTTTGCTCCATTTGTTGTGCAGTGCGACGTCGCTGGACGCAACAAGAGCGACGTCAATATCCTGCTCTTTACTGTCGCCGCGAAGCTTTGTCCATTTCACTGGACGGTTTGTTGTGCTTTAAGGATAGCCTTATCATTCCACCGACTCACCGAGGGGCTGTTCTGACAGAATTGCGCTCTGGGTATCTGGGTGTTGACAACATGAAACCCCTCGCAAGCTTGTCATGCTGGTGGTCGCAACTGGATTCTGCCATCATATACACTGCTAACAATTGTGGTAAATGTGCACAAAGTATTCATAACGAATCCTCACACTGGTACGGTGGCCTGTTACTTGTGAGACATTTTAGCGAGTTCATGCAGACTACTGCGGTTATTTTATCCGTACATACTGTATTTCAATTGTTATTGACGAATATTCACGTTGGAGGTTTGCTAACTACGTCTCGAAGTGCCAAATTAATAAAGCAAGCCTTGAGGAAAGCACTCAGCCTTGAAGATGTTCGACCTGTTTTAAGTCACTGACAATGGTACACACTTCGTTGCTTCTTTTGTGGTTAGACCGTGGAATTGATAATCTACCAATGCAATACATGAAGAGTTCTGCGCTTCTATTCAAATGGTGCTCGTTGCGTACAAGTCTTGACTGCGCCAAAAGAAATGATGTTTCATTTTTCAAGGGTAGTGATTTTCCACCAGCTATAGGAATGATAACTTCACACAATTGAAAACATGTTGTCACCGATCTTGAGTTGGATGATCTTTTTGCCACTGGAGACACTGGCCAGGTGGATTTCAGTTACAGACATCAGTCTGTTAACACGGTCATTCATGGCGTGGGGGTGTGATGAATGTGACTGGTGCGCTATCCAGTGCTCTATTTATTATCCACTTGTATTAATATTCTAGATGCTGTGCATATACGCTGTTGGAATACATACGTGCTACCTGTTACGCTGCGCTGTATTCCAGCTTTCTGGTTTGTGTGATTGTACCGATATATGTGCGGAACATGTTTCTCACATGCCTCTCCTAGATGAGATCAGGTTTGCTTGTCTAAGCGCCTTCTGAAACCTTGAAACCAGCATCAAGATTCTTAGCATTCAAATTTTACTTTATGCGAATCCAACATATTTTCCACTACTCTCGCTAAACACCTCCTGGTCCGATTGATATTGTACCAAATTGGTTTCGTAAATGTGCTTCAGTATCTCCTGCAATGACGTCTAATTTGCTCCCCTTTTCCCCATATCTTCCCAATATCCGGATTATACGCCAAATGTGAGGCCAATTTCTTGGGACGCAATGGTGTCTCTTGATGTCCGAATGATATTTTGGCACGATGCTCTGTGGGTCGTTCCATGAATGCACATTTGTCCTAACTTGGTCGACCGGGTGCTGCTCTATATGCCGCCAAATTCTCACCTTTTGCTCCATGTGATCATGCAGTTGTTCCCAAGGTTCTCTTCAGTCCCCTAATTTGTTCCTGCTTGTTGTCAGTTAATTTCTTTGTATCTGGCCAGAACTGACACAACCATCCACGATTACTAGTCAACGACAACTAAATTATTTTCCCATCCTCAGTTTTATATTCGAGTGCCTACAAAATCAGTCAGCGTCGGTAGATATTAAGTAAGACCATCGCAAATGTTTCTACCTAGAACAATAATTTCGTCCGCATGAAGCAAGAACAGTTGAACACCTTTTGTTGTGCACCAACCGATTGAGCAACTAGCCTGTTTAGTCGCCTGGCGTTTTACTTGTCAGTTCATCCCCAGGCAAGCGGTCTGTCCCTCGTGTTGTTTTCCTTGCGGTACTGCGCATCCGATGTATCCAAAATATCTTCTTTGGAGTGCCTGGATAATGATTCTGGACTAGATACATCTGGCTTGGGGTCGACCGCGTCCCGTCCCACGCGCAGGAGCATCGATCAGTTGATGAATCTGATACAACAACATCAGGCTGAAAATGTGGTAAGAGAACAACTGCCAAATCAAACAATTCCAAAAGACTCATCACCAGTCTAATTGTTAGACAAACTAAGACATTCCCAACGACCTCATCTTAATATACGATGAAGTTTTAAAGAGCTGTGTGAGAAGATATTCAAAGTCGATGGGAGTAAGGTTGATGATGCATCTTTATCACGGCTAGAATGATCACGAGAAACATTGAAATTTGAGCAGTGTTTGAGTCGACAGACGACACATAACTCTTCTACCCGTGTCGGCTGACTGGCCTATTTTTGTTCGTCCTGTTCACCTATCGTGCACTTGTGTCACACAAATGTGGAGGCGTCTTGATGAGTACAAACGGCCCGAGAATCCTCACGGTTTTACTAAAATGGTTTCGGGTTTTGCCGAATGGCTGGACGGATTGATGGAAAAACAACCCATGTTTCGTGTCGAAGGCAAAACACGATACGGACCAGTTGGATTTCATTTTATTTTGGCAAACGCACACAACATGGCGTGTGGCCGTTAGGAAAAGACGTTGTGGACAGACCCAATGAGGATTTCGGAATTGTATCCGGCTTTGCGCAGCTCCGTTATTTGAGTTGTGTGCTGGGCTATCTCTGGGACCTGAAGACAGAGAGATAACATAATCTCAGCTAGGTAATCAGTTCAGGAATGCATACTACGGACCAAGGATCATGCATCTCCAACGCAGGTTTGGACCAATCCCTGACAATTCTTCCAATGAAACAGGAATGTGTGTTCACACAAGGTTCACCCTAGCGTACACTAAGAGAGTTCGGCATTCCCCAGAACATTTGCCAACTATGATGCTAAAGAAAGGGAAAGATTTTCAGTAAGGCACACTGAAGTTCGAGCAGATACTGGGCCCGAGGTTAGAAAAAAAGCTACTTATGAGAAGTGTTGGTGAGTATCAGCATAACCGAATTTCAGACATTTCGAAGAGTCTTGATGTACACTGTTTCACTGCTAGCGGAGAACACGGGAATTTTCTCCAGCTACGCACCAAATAAATGAAACTTTGAAAACTCCACGAAACAAAATATCCCGCCCGTTTAGGCGCTCATCAGACACCTGTCCGAATTGGACAGATTTTGACGAATGCTCCAACTTGCATACAAAGTTGGTTTTGATAGGGGACACACGTGAACCACCAATGATGGTTCGCTTCAAATGAATGATTATCTAGAACATATTGCTGGTGGGGTCTCAGGAAGTGCGCTTGCTTGATGAGCCCCAAAAAAATCGAAACTTCTCGTGGGCTGTCTAAAACTTTCAAGCAGTCCTTTCAGTATTCCCATTTGTGCTACTGATCCAGCTGTGTTGATAATGAAGTAATTGATATGGTGACGAACGTCCCTGGTAAGATAGGATTCTGGTTACAACAGCTGTTGTTCGTGAATGTAGAGCTAGGGAAACCGATCGAGATTGTTATATAAATTTTGAGATCATTCAGCCAACATGGTTAGTTGATAATCGACCTAGGATATATGAGTTAGTGTTTCGTACAGGGAAGTGTCTGGGTTCTTTTTCGGTTAACCATTCTCCGCCATTAGATCAAACCGTATGAAATCAGACGAACCATTAGAAGGCATTTGCTTTTCATTGGACTGTACAGAGTGGTTTGCTGGGTTCCAAAAATGACTTCACTAATGAAGGACTACCATAAATTCTCTCATGTTCCCACTTACCGTTCTGTGAAAATAGTAATTTTATCGTTGAAATGTGATATTAAGCCAGACATGTTTGGAGATCCAAGTATTCTCCCGCGAGCATTCAACTGAGAATTAACTGCGTGCGCTGACCGAACAGCCACTAACGGAACACGTGATTCGACAACGATTAGTTATGCCAATTAGGCGATCGATAGCTCAGGACAAAGAGAATGAATATCAACTCACCAAAAGCAAGTTCCGTTAATAAACCCTCGGTAGTTTGAGAAAGCCAAATGTTACACCTCATAACAAAAGTCTTGTAAGCGGAGAGAATCACCATTGCCGCGACGCTGTTAGTGAAAATGTTGGACGATTCCTGGAGTAACCAACGGTATGGTATGCTTCTCGGACAGATGTTACACTGATGAAGTGTTTTTGCGTGTTTGTCGTTGATCAGTTCTAAATGGTGCAATTACGTGCAGAATTTCTCCTCTACGAAAAGAGTGTAGAAGTGTACAGTTCCGGTAGTTCAGAGGGTCGAACCCTAGTGAGTCCCGCGGCGCAATAGCTGGGCATCCGTCGCCTTTCAAGGAAAATACTTGCAGGTAGAATTGAACGATTTCTGAAAAAACAAGGGCTGGTCCCATTGATTCAAAAAGCAGAATTTATAACACCGTTTACAAAATCACCAGAGGTTGCCAAACACTGAAACCACGATACACACTCAAAGTGAAACAGAGATATTCATATGAACTGACCCAAGTTTATTAGTCATTGGTGTCATCTTGGGCTTGTCTTTTATACGGTTTTACCGCGTCAATTGTTCCAGCATTCTATCGATTGACCATTAATTTGCTAGGTAAATGTTCCTCGAAATTGTGCATTTCTGACTAACAAAGCTAATGTTCTCGGCCAGATTGGCTAGCCGAATCAGGCTTCCCAAAATTCCCGAGCAGCTTTGAACACACGGACTAGTTGGAGACAGAGATAACCCGCCACCACAGACCCGTGTCATGTCCAAACTGAATCTATCACCCTGTAGAGGTGGTCGGTTTATGCCGGCTAATATTTGCTTCCAAGGGAGTTTATATATTCCAGCACTGGTAAAAGGTTAGAGGTCGATTGTCTGGGAAAATTTAACGGAAATGAACTGAGATGAACGGTACTGAACTGAACTGAACTATACCGAACTGAAATGAACTGAGCTGAACTGAACTGAAGTGAAGTGAATTGAAATGAACTGTCCTGTACTGAAATGGAGTGAAATAAATTCAAATAAACTGAACTAAGCTTAACTGAACAGAAATAAAATGAACCAAACGGAATTGAATTGAAATTAACTGCACTGATCGGAAATGAACTGACCTGAAGTGAACTGAACTGAATTGATCTGAATTCATCTGAACTGAATTGAACTTAACTGAACTGAACTGGACTGAGCTGAACTGAACTGAACTGAACTGAACTGAAATGAACAGAAATGAATTGATCTGAATTGATCTGAAGTGAAATGAACTGAACTGAAATAAACTGAACTGAACGGAATTGAACTGAACTGAAATGAAATGTATTGGATTAAGCTGAACCGAAATGGGCTGAAGTGAACTGAACCGAACTGAACTGAACTGAACTGAACTGAAATGGACTGAGCTGAGCTGAACTGAACTGAACTGAACTGAACTGAAATGAACTGAAATGAACTGAACTGAATGGATCTGAATTGATCTGAGCTGAACTAAACTGTACTCAAATGAACTGGCCTGAACTGTGGTGAACTGAATTGAGCTGTACTGAACTGAATTGAACCTAACTGAATTGTTCTGAACTGAATTGAACTCAGGCAGCTCCATCCAGCTGTTGTCAATCTTGGTATATGAATGTGCTTACTCCATAACACTTCGGATTGTTTACATTTTCAATTAGTTTACATAAATTCCACCTTCTGTCAGTCGTCCTAGTGATAACGGTTTGTGACGGAAAATACCTTACAAAATGTTGATCTAATGAACACCATTTTGCGGCATTTACGTTCAATTGCAGGGAAAGAACAAAGGTGCTAGTGTGGTGAGTACCACTTTCGCCCCGAAACTGAATTTCCTGGACGTTTAACCAAAATTAATTTTGAGTTTGAGGCTTGCCTAACGTCACCTTGCGGGTGAATGCATTGAGTAGTAATGAATGCATATGTTTGCACATCCTTGTTTCCGAGCATCGCGAGGTCAACTTGCCTGCTGAATTGTGAGGCAGTGCGTCTGGACTTGATCGAATATCGCCTTGAAACACATGAGATCATCCCACTTAGACAAACCCTTTAGCGTTGGCTTATAGTGGGTTGTCACATCCATGACGATGTCACGAAACGTTTCCCTCACGATGTGGCCAAGCTGAAAGAAGCGGGAAGTAAAGTTGTGGAAGATTATCGATACACAATAAAAGATTTCTCACACATCTAAACGAATCACGTTTGATTTATGGGTAACTTCAAGAAACGGCCGGTAAATTATTTGGCTGATTTTGTTCACCCGTTCCCATGAATCCTCGATACTTATTCCCCAACACACAAATAGACACTTACCTAAAATAATAATTTTACCGTGCGTTTAGTTTCTTAGTTGACATCAACTGGACAAGGAAAAGAAGTGTACGATGCAGCCTTTGCCAAGCGGTTTCATGTTCCTCCTCGGTGGTCGCCTTCATCAGGCGACGGGATTTTGAAAACGATTCCACTAGACAAGAGGGGTTTCTATATACAGCGTTCGATTGGAACCAAGGAAACAATTGAAAAACACCTATTGTTAACAGGAGATCTGTCAATGCTGCTTGGAAGAATTGTCCGCAAAGATTCGATTGCTCCGCTGTGTTTATGTAGACTGTCCGCTATACATCTAAGTGCGTGTCCATCTATCTATTCGTCTGCCTGTCCATCTGACTGTCTGTCAATTAGGTTGTCAGTTAGTCTGCCTGAATGACGGTTTGTCCATCGACCTATCTATTTATCTATCAAAATATCTTTCTATCTGCTTTCTATCTACCTATTTATCTACCTATCTATCTATCTATCTGTCTATCCATCTATCTGTCTATTTATCTATCTATCTACCTATCTATCTATCTATCTATCTATCTATCTATCTATCTATCTATCTATCTATCTATCTATCTATCTATCTATCTATCTATCTATCTATCTATCTATCTATCTATCTATCTATCTATCTATCTATCTATCTATCTATCTATCTATCTATCTATCTATCTATCTATCTATCTATCTATCTATCTATCTATCTATCTATCTATCTATCTATCTATCTATCTATCTATCTATCTATCTATCTATCTATCTATCTATCTATCTATCTATCTATCTATCTACAGGAATGCACATCTCATTCCAATAGGGAATCACCAATCGGCAACCATTTATTCAGCCACACGTAAATGAGCTGCGGTATGATTGTCCTTCACTTAGAAAGCACACAGCGTCACTTATCGTTCCATCGCGGAAAACCACATAACGTGGCCACGTATTCACTGGATCCTCGAGTGTTAACTTCTCAGATGGATGTTTCAGTCATCGTGTAAATTTATTCTTCCTCTGAGTGGATGATTCTTATAGATGAGGCGTATGAAGCATAAGGTACCCAACGCCATTTCTTGGTTACCCGAAAAATGACACTGGCTAGGCTTGGATATCTAGCTGCCTTGACTAGTAGCCTTGCTGAATTTCGTCTATGGAACGGGAAGTTGCTAATCAATTATTTTCATCCGTGACCGTCACCTTTCCCACGTAACGAAATACAACTTCCATCTCGATAAGTACACTTACTTTCATGACAGTTCGACTTTTCACAAGTAACCAAACTGAATCTCTCCGTGGCGTTTTTTGACTTACCATTTCACCGGATTTCATCACGTCACTTAATATTGTCCTCTTTTTCACCTCCTGGTACCGTTGCTCCAGTGTACGTTTTTTATACCCTTCTGTGCGCGCGTGAGAGGTAATGACAAAGAGGGGCTATGCGAGGCAAAAAGATCAGCTTACGCAATTATAAGAAGGGTCCAATGTAGGTAAAACCGTGAAAATATCACTAGAGTGAAGACAACCGAGGTATGGAACGGCACATGCTACTGGTAAATTAGTGAGCACGCCGCTTTTGCAGGACACCATGCCCATACAACACATCTTAATGATTGGATGCTCTTGGTTGATGGTCATTATCGTCATCATTATTATCATCATCATCGAGAGGAACAGCAGAGCAAAATACTGGTGGCAGCAGTGATCCACTGCCGCACAAGCAATCCAATTTATTTGTAATGGAAAAATGAAGGATCTTCATCATCATCATCGACAGCATGACATCACTGTTCAACACCGATGCTTCAGTACAGTACAAAAATGATTTATTTGGAAGCCTTATTGTAAAGATAAGAGTAAAGTTGGTCGGGGAAGGGATTTAGTGCTAGCTTACCACAATCACTTCGAGGTGCCTACACCTCCAGATACCCAGTCAGAAACTGACAACAAGAACGCAATTGACATAGGTTGGCAGCCATAACTTGTAGTGTTTCCAACCAAGCACAGTGGGGATCACGCGGTCCTTTCCTGGAAGGCGAGTAGCAACAAAAGCACCCAAGCGTTTCGTGATCTCCTTCATACTCCTCCTAAGTCAAGGGTTGGCCACCTATCTGTTTACGCTACTCTGAAGTGGGCATGGGTGACAGTAATCTCTTCGGCGAATGATGGTTCATCATACGCAACACATGTCCCAACCAACGCAGATTCAGATGCTGAACACATTCTTCAATGGAAGTTCCCGTTGCACAACAGAAAACGTGCGGCAGCTGGCATATACACCTCAATTTACGACTGACGCCCGTTATATTGAAGGTAAATCAAATGTAATTGCTGCTGCACTTTCACGTACGCGGATTGATTCATTTGGCTTTACGGAGTTTCCCGTATCTGAGCTTGCTGTGCATCAAAAGAGTGATACTGAATTTGTGCAACCTTCTTTTCCGCCGCTAAAGTTACAACAACTCCCTATATCCAATCCAACCGAAGGTGTCACGTGCAACGTCTCCATAGGTTCTCCCAGATCATTAATACCTGCTTCGCCCCCTTGTGTGATTTTCAATCGGTAACATAATTTGTCGCATCTAGGTATTCGAGTTACTTGGAAGCTTATCAGCGTTAGGTCCTTGTGGCCTAATATGAATCGGGGCATCACTAGGTGGGTGCGTGAATGTATTGCGTGTCTGAAGAGCAAAGTCCATCGACATACTGTTAATCCTCTCGGTCATTTTTTCAAAACTGATAGTCGGTTCAGCCATGTTCACATGGACCTTGTTGGCCATGGCCTCCGTCACACAACATTTCGTATGATTTCACATGCATTGATCATTTTACACGCTGGCCAATCGCCGTGCTGATCAAAGACACACACTCCGAAACCGTGGCTCAAGCTTTTCCCGAGTCATAGGTTGTCCATTACGGATTACTAACAATAATCACTACGGACCGCGGTCCACAGATCCAGTCCTCGATCTTTCGGGACCTTAGCCGTCTCCTTGGCCCGACGCACATCCCTACAACCGCTTGCCCATCGTGTGCCAACGGTTTAGTCGAGCGTTTCCATCGGCAGCTAAATGCAGCGCTGATTTCTTACGGTAATCCTTAAAATTGGACAAAGCATCTCCCGCTTCTGCTTTTGAGGATCCGATCTGCAGTGACAGAAGCTTTAGGCTGTTCGACCGCCGAAGTGGTTTATGGCGGCCCCCTCCGTCTCCCTGGTGAGTTAGCTGCTGAGCAATGGGACGCAGCAAGAATAGACCCAACAATGTATGTTAAAAGATTACGCTCCTTTGTGAGACATCTTAGAGCTAAACCAACGCGTTTACATAATCGTGCATCACAAATCTCCCACGTGTTAAAATATTGTGACTTCGTCTTCGTTAGGGTTGATCAGGTGAAGAAACCGTTACAGCCACCGTACGTCGTCCGTACCGCGTTATTTTGCGCCGACCTAAATAATTCGTCATCGACAAAGGAGGTGATCAAGATACCGTCAGCGTCGATCGACTAAATGTAGCGCACGTTGATCCCACCGTATACTCTCCTATCAACCAATCACAATCCTTATCTACGTCTCCGCTTAACAGGAAAAACATAGCAACTCAAAGGCCGGATAATTTATAGCCAGTTGTCCATACTCGTTCTGGTAGAAAAATGACTTGGCCAACGAAGTTGTACAGTTACATATCTTAGTAGCGTTCTTGTCCAGCGTTTATTTTGATTATGTAACGCTTTAGGGGGAGTTCTATGGTGATTCTTCTGACCATTATACATTAGTGCTTTCTTTGTAACTTACCATCAACCAAATTGTACCACTTTCTGTCTCTCACTAAATCTCAGCTTATTCCTATTCTCTTCATACCGAATAACTTTTGTTTTAATGAAATAAAAGAGATACTAACTGTACCAACGACCTGTGAGTTGTATCATCCCGCCTATTTTGACTCACTTGATTTAACTACTGGCATTTGCTCACGTTATTCATTACAAGCATCAGAAAGTGTGAAATATTCAGGCAAATTATCGACGAACTGATCCTGTGACTCAAAGAATTAATGAAGCTGCAAGAAATATAGAACTGACACCCTAATCGGTAGGTCGCTGTGCTTGCCTTCCCCTAAAACTTAATCAATCACTGAACCCAGACTGGGCAAGACTTGCCAAACACTCTCATAAACGAGACATTTATCTGTATTGGGCTGGGTCAGCCCGTCAATATCAAATCAGTATCTTAATGTATAATCTGTTATTTCTTATGGCAGACCCCCTCAGAGGAGACTGCAGACAAGAACGGTCAAAGGGAGACACGTCAGAAGCCTTGGGCCTGTTCTTCGTGGGTTGAAGTGTACTTATCATGGAAGACTTACGATCCATTTATAATTTACAAAGAAGGCAACCACCGAGCAATTGTGCTTGCTGCACTGGGACACCGAACTTTCACGGGTGTTGTACGGCTGTACAATGATTTCCTTTGCCCATTTGAAACTAGTTTAGCAGCAAAAGTGACACAAGCCATGAAGACTGGATTTTGTGGTGTACCCGGCTAAACGCTTCTTGCGTAGATTAAGGGAATACTTCCATACAAGAATACAGAAGAGAAGAATAATGAACCAAGCTTGGAAATCCGTTCTGCTTTAACGGTCAGCGGGGCTTTTAAACCATATCTGATCGTTATCCTGTATGCTATTTCACAGAATCTACACGAGTGGTTGCGAAAAAAATTTACGTCACTTACATTCCATGTTTGAAGGAAGAACACCATAAAACATAGAAACAGAGCTGGAAGCTTCCACGTGCAGCACCAATTTGTTGTACACTCTTTCTGAATGCATGTAGGCGAGGGTATCGTTCAACTCCAAGGCAAACAGCTGTCGCAACACAGGTGGGGAAATTCTCGTGAGCTCGAGGTAGCTCGTGGTTTAGAGCCATGTCTCTTTTAGTGTTGGCCGGCTATACTGTTGACAGTAATTTATACCTCCGTTGGAAAGGGCACACAAGGACCAATATTAGAGTGAATAAGCTTGCAGTCACAAAATCGGAATAATGAATGACCAGCTTGAGTGACTGATTTTCAGATCACTCCGACTGCCAATTTCACGGCCGTTTTCAACCATATGTCCCACTTCCCCATCAATAGAGAGTATTTTCGCCGTAATATCGTTTCACGAAATTTAGAGAGATTTCCATTGAATTGAACACTTTCAAATGTCATCTTATTACCAGCAGACCGTAAATAGCTCAGACAGAAGGGTAATTCACATGACTAATGGATTTTATATTTGGAAAGTTGTCACCAGTGATGTGGATCCCTTGATTGAAGAATCAGTGCGGATAAATCAGGCTGATGGATGGTCGCTCGTGCCCGAACGGTTATACGTCGCAACTACCAAGCGAACCAATGATGATTCCCAATAAGGATGGAAAAGTTGTACATTACTTCTCGGCTTTTCAGCAAAGACTGGTTTCTCATACAGAAATAGGGAAACCTCTTCATACTAACAAAGATTTGCGCTGTCTTGTCAGGAAGATTTCGGCTGGCGCGTTATTCGTATCATCTACACCGCATGAGTGACCGTATACGAACAGCTTCTTGTTTATCGTATCTACGTTTGCTCGGTAATCAAAATGAATGGACCGCGAAATCAAGTGAGTTTGATAATCTTCCCAGCTATTGGTACCAGCGACAAGGACAACCCAGTTCTTTGACGGATTACTGTTAAATATGGATGACCAATTGTGGACACCTATGGCTTCCGACCATGCAACGTTGTCAATGCAGAACAAGAGCGCAATAAGAAGCGAACAACGACGCATCATATCCAGGCTTACTTGAAGCTTCCTGTGCCTGGGGATAGTGTGAAAAATTGTCCACCATAAATTTAATAGATCTGCGGTACAAAGTTTATGCAAATCAGGATCAGTTCGTTCAAGGACTGATCAGTTGCACAAACGTACTCAAAAAATGCGTGCACGTTGGTACTTTTTGATCTTTTCTAAGACGAATGTGGATCATTTTGTTGAGCGCCTGTGCGCTTCACACCGTGCGGAGCAGCAAAATGAATATGCAAATTAGTTTCACATAGCGGCTGGCTTCATGAGTAGCTTTACTGAAAACTTTGGTCCATCGGGACATCAATTTGGTTTTTGGTATTAAAAAGTCATACGGGAACTTTGTATTGGACAAATTTGTGTTTGCAGACCGTCAAGATACGGCTTGGAAAACTGATTGAGCTCAGAATTGAAATTTCTCAAAAGCTAGGTATATGCTCACTGCGTAAATCGTCGGTTTCATGACACCTCTGGTTGATTTAATTGAGTGACACCAAAGGGCATGCAGAGATTTAAACCGAGGAATTTACTCTTCCCTATGGTTTTAGTTTATACAAAAATACAATTTCATAAAAATCATTGTATGGGCTCTTCCAAACAAGTAGAAGTTTGCTCTGTAATGTCATCATTTTCCACTCTCCTTAGGTTTCCGAATTGATAGTGTGCGTAGCAAGATTTTCCTTTATATCGTTTTGATCAGGAAGTGATGATCAACCCTTGCAAGCCATATAGGCTGAAATTAGTATTACTGCTTCAATAGTAGTCTTTGTGTTCATAAAAATACATTTTAGAATTCGGAAGGCTCATCTAAACATGATAGCCAGTTTGGTTTTTGGGCGTCTGGAAGTGCATTTAATCGATATCAATAACAATTTGATATATACGGCTTCGTGTATAACGTGAAATTGTCAACAACCAGGACCAATCCACTTACTCTTTCGCCGACCCTGGTGCTGCTGCTGGTTGCCTACATGCATACAGCAGAATGGCAATTCTAGAACGATGACTGCGACAAATGTCCTGCGGGTATGCTTAAAAAGTCTAGAGAATACACACTCTAATTTCGATCAGAGTGACCCGCTTCACTTACATTCAGATGGAGTGAACACTCGAGAAATCTTGTGTAACGAAGACCGGATTCCCGAAATATAAACCTACTGGAAATTTCAAAACACCCGAAGACCGCATTGGGGAAAACCCCATGGAAGTCAGAAAAATCCGGTTGCCGATTGGATGCTGAGGCAGTCAACAAGTCAAGCAAAACATACGACCAACGCTGATCAGAAAGTCTGGATTCAACTTAAAGTGGGAGCGATGCTCCTTGTGCTTTGTGTTTCTCACACTGAGGTGGATCAAACAATCTCACTGATTTTGTGATGGATTACTTTCTACTAATATAATTCTTAATAGACTGTTACATGTCAAAATGCATGAGGTCAACAGGCAGATGTAATCCGGAAGATGCGAATTCGGAGACACCATAATGGAAAATAAATCCTGGTGGCGTTCACAAATTTTGTTCTACTGTGTTCGTCGGAGGAGACATTACTCTACTTGGATTTTGTACTTCTGTACCCAGACCGATTCCCAGATGCCTGCACAAAGCCTCGTGTCATCTAGGCAGGCCCAAGATAGCTGCCAAACGTTCGTAACTTATACCCGTGTCATTAAATTCACTAAGGGATACGTGGCGATTGCCGACGCCTCGACCACCAGCCACATTGGTGTGAATCTTAAACTCCGTCTCAGAATGTCCACATTTTCTAAATCTTTCCTGGCCCAGTATCTGGTGCATATCCTGCCGTTGCCGGATCTTTGACTATCGCCTGGAATTCATCTATGTTTCTCGGTTGTCCATTAATGGAACGCTTATGCTCACCGATTCCCTGACTGTCCGACCTATATAAACCTTCGTGCAGTCGATACATTTTATTTTGTACACACAGTTCCTGGTCCTATCAACCCGAAGCCGATCCTTCGAATGCACTAACACCGAGCGTAAAGTCTTTCCGTTCTGGAATGCTAATCTGATGTTGGCCGTATTCAGTAGCCTTCTTATGACTTCAGGTGTCTCCGTTTTGTATGAAATGGCCGCTGTTCAGCAACCTTGTGAGTAGTTTCCTTTATGAAAATTTACTGCGATATCTCAAATATCGTGAACGTTCATTTGAAGAAATATCATATCAGTTGAGTCTCGTGTGAAGATCAAATTGATTTGCAAATGACTGTATTTCTCGAAAACAGTCGAATTCTGGTTCAAGTAGAACATATGCTTGACGAAGAAACGGGGTCTACGCCTAACTGGTGAGCCTGAAGAAGGGCGAACCACGTCGTGGGCCGTCGAAGGGCTTTCAGCAACCTCGTGAAGAAGTAACATTAGGCCAAGGTGTACAGTGCAAGGCAACCAAGAACGTAAATTTGAGAAATTTCTTTCTTGTGCTCGCTGTTCTGGTAACACCACCGAGGAGAGTAGGTGATCTACTAGCTATGTCAGCGTAGTCAATTTATTAGATGGACTCTCCTGTGAAGAAGAGCATCTTCTGGTGTGACCGCTGATTGTTGGGCCTTGATATTACCAACACTACCCGTCTTGGTTGCTGCTTACTTAAACCCATCGTGTATCCTCAATCTCTATTTCGCTTTTCTACCCCAGGCTTTGCTGCTCTTTGGTCGTCCTACTCTGTACACTCTGCTATCACTCTCCTTAACACCGTTGAATCTATACTAGCCTATTTTGTTTTTGGATGCGCTGTGTAGTAGTTTAAAACCACGTGTTGTTCCAAGTGGTTACAACGCGAATTTACTAGCTGGAAGATCCGTGGTTCGAACCCGACCTCCACCCCTCGACTTCCCCTGTCTAGGCTTGGGCAACCCGGAAGTATCCCAGCCCTCGTGCAACCTTCGGTTGGCAAGCAGTTGGGCACCGAAGAGGCGCTACAAACGAACGAGTTTTTGGTTGATTTCCGGTGAAACTGGCCTTTAATTTCCACCACCCTTGTGTGTCCTTTAGTCAAGGTAATTTAATGTACCCAATGGAGAATCTAGCGCCATGCTACACTTAATTTGAGGGTCCAAAGTGTTCAGATACTGAAAGAATTCGCTGACCGGATCCCGCTTCACTGCATTTCGAAACAGCAGAAAACCCATGGTGAACACTTAATTCATATTAAAGCTTTCTGCTCGAAGTCCCTAATGTACATGTTGGTCAAAATTGGAGATATTGGTGATCCCATCACCAAACCCAGTTCATGAGAGTATATATCTGAGTCGGACAAAAATGACTGAGTTTTGGGCATACCTTTACGCCTTCAACTACCTCGTCCACGAAGCGCTGCGTTCTTTCATGAAGCGTTGTTTCTGCCAGTAAAAGTCTTTTTGCTCCTTCCACAGAGTCCTTTAGAGGCATTGTTATACCTCACGTTGAAATCAAAGCTAACCAGAAATTTGTCCAGCTCTAACTGAAATCCTGCCACTTTTTGTAGCAAAGCCATACGAATATCGGATGTGTGTGGGTGACTTGCCTTCATCTGGTTTAAGGATATCTGCTAGAAATCTGGCTAGCTTGTGTGGTGATGAAACCACGCCCTCCGCTATTGTTCTTATGGAGACACCTTTCTTGAGAGTTTTTAGTAACACGGGAAGTCGTGGTTGGATTGCAATCTTGGGCACAATCCATACAAAATGCCTTGCTCCAGATGGTTTATCACAGAACTTAGATACCTCCAAACTTCAAATTTACTCTTATTCATTATTGACTTATCGTCCCGTTACTAATTTGTCGGTAAGGACAATCAGCTACGTCTTGCCTAACTTTCTGATAATAGTCATTGTTATTCATGTTGGCCGTGAACCTACCTTTATCTGCCTTTGTAGTCAATATACTGTCAGCATTTTCATTGTGTTTGAGGTACGACGCTCATCGGAATCGATGTTTGGAACACTGCATTGCTTGGATTTCTGGACTGTGACAAAATGTACACGTAATTCCTCCAATTCTATTGAATAAGGCTTCTGAATTACTGACTCAACACCAGGAATTATCCCTCCTGCCCTAATAACCTCTTTGCTTGATGCAAAATTCAATCCTTTCTCCAACAGAGGATGCTCGTCTTCACAGGTGAGTCCATCTAATAAATTGACTACGCTGACAATTTGTTTGCAGACCGTCAAGATAAGGCTTGGAAAACTCATTGGGCTCAGAATTGAAACTTCTCAAAAGCTAGGTATATGCTCACTGCGTAAATCGTCGGTTTCATGACACCTCTGGTTGATTTAATTGAGTGACACCAAAGGGCATGCAGAGATTTAAACCGAGGAATTTACTCTTCCCTATGGTTTTAGTTTATACAAAAATACAATTTCATAAAAATCATTGTATGGGCTCTTCCAAACAAGTAGAAGTTTGCTCTGTAATGTCATCATTTTCCACTCTCCTTAGGTTTCCGAATTGATAGTGTGCGTAGCAAGATTTTCCTTTATATCGTTTTGATCAGGAAGTGATGATCAACCCAATCCACTTACTCATTCGCCGACCCTGGTGCTGCTGCTGGTTGCCTACATGCATACATCGGAATGGCAATTCTAGAACGATGACTGCGACAAATGTCCTGCGGGTATGCTCAGGAGGTCTAGAGAATACACACTCTATTTTCGATCAGAGTGACCCTCTTCACTTACATTCAGTTGGAGTGAAAACTCGAGAAATCTTTTGTTACGAAAAGTAACCGCGATATCTCAAATATCGTAAACGTTCATTTGGGGAAATAACATATCATTTGAGTCTCGCGTGAAAACCAAATTGATTTGCATATAACTGTATTTGTCGAAAACATTCCTATTCTGGTTCAAGTGGAACATATGCTTGACGAAGAAACGGGGTCTAGGCCTAACTGGTGAGCCTGAAGTAGGGCGAACCACGTCGTGGGCCGTCGAAGGGTTTTCAGCAACCTCGTGAAGAAGTAACATTAGGCCAAGTTATACAGTGCAAGGACAACCAAGAACGCAAGTTTGAGAGATTGCTTTCTTCGACTCGCTGTTCCGGTAACATCATCGAGGAGAGTAGGTGATCTACTGGCTATTTCAGCGTAGTCAATTTATCAGATAGAGTGTCAGGTGAAAATGAACATCATCTGTTGGAGAAAGGATTGAATTTTGCATCAAGTAAAGGCGTTATTAGGTCAGAACTGAAATCGCCAGGCATCCCATCACTGATCAAATCGGCTTGTCATAAGAAATCTCACGAATTTTTTCCCTGACATCCTACTTACTTACTCACCTGGCTTGGCTTTGTTGTGTTGTGAAATGCCAGCAATAAATCCACCGATTGTTTACTAAACATCACCGAAACGTTGTCTTTTCTATCGGTCTCGAAAATTTTCCAATTGGTTTGTCGATAAATTTATTTTCTGCTGCTGTGTATCAGGATTCACGGGGTTTTATTCTACACGGTCGGCACTGGCATACGTATAATCAATAAAGCAAAGTGTTTGGTCCTCTAAATGTTTCGGGTTTGACCCTTACTGGAGATTGGTGAAATGCGGTATTTGTGAGCACTTCTAGGCTTGACAGTAGAGCCTGTCTTTACTGATTGGACGGAATCGCATTTGGAACAACCACAACCTCATCATACAACCAGCAATCCATAGGTATTGCAGAGGAAGAATAGTTTAGTAACATGACTGAAACTTCCTTCAGCTAAGTCGTCACTCGATGAGCCTGTCAAGTATATGTGACTATGTGATTGGGTTTCCGTGATTGAAGGATAATTGGCGCTATATCCAGTCTAACTGAAAGCTAATCGCACCAATGATCAGCAGTTCTTGGCCAAACGTTTACCTAGTTGTTCAATAGGCGATTTAAGGAACGACAACTAGACCGATCTAGTGGAGGGTTTCCTCTAATACAATGCGACAGATTATTTAAGACAGCCTTGCAATTTTTTCGCGTCCGTAATAAGAAGGTGGGCATAGGAACGCATGAAAGTGTGGATTCGAAACACGGTCAGTGATTCTAAGCCTCAACCACTTAATTATCGTGAGCTCATTAGCCAATTGAATATTCCGGAAGCAATTTTCTACGGATAAAATGAAGCTCTATCTCGCCTCTGGAGAGAGACTGACAAGAACGCGAATGAACAGTAGAGCCTGTCTTTACTGATTGGACGGAATCGCATTTGGAACAACCACAACCTCATCATACAACCAGCAATCCATAGGTATTGCAGAGGAAGAATAGTTTAGTAACATGACTGAAACTTCCTTCAGCTAAGTCGTCACTCGATGAGCCTGTCAAGTATATGTGACTATGTGATTGGGTTTCCGTGATTGAAGGATAATTGGCGCTATATCCAGTCTAACTGAAAGCTAATCGCACCAATGATCAGCAGTTCTTGGCCAAACGTTTACCTAGTTGTTCAATAGGCGATTTAAGGAACGACAACTAGACCGATCTAGTGGAGGGTTTCCTCTAATACAATGCGACAGATTATTTAAGACAGCCTTGCAATTTTTTCGCGTCCGTAATAAGAAGGTGGGCATAGGAGCGCATGAAAGTGTGGATTCGAAACACGGTCAGTGATTCTAAGCCTCAACCACTTAATTATCGTGAGCTCATTAGCCAATTGAATATTCCGGAAGCAATTTTCTACGGATAAAATGAAGCTCTATCTCGCCTCTGGAGAGAGACTGACAAGAACGCGAATGAAATTGGTTACCAGCCATAACTTGCAGAGTCTCCAAATTGATGTAGATTCAAAGGAGACTTGCGACCATTGCGAGAGATTTTGGGGCTATGAAGAAATCCACTTCCTAAAACTCAACACACAATTTCTCTATGTTCAAACCACAGTCTCACGAAATCTTGGATATAACTACGGGTGGTCGTGGTTACTGCTCACGCAGACATCGGGTCTTTGGTGGCATATATTTGTGTAAATTTGCCACCGTTCTGGAAGAGAATGTAAGTTCATATGAGAGAGCCTTGCCTCTGGACGTGGATTCATCATTCTGTTAATTTAATAAGAGCTTGTGTTTGTTACGTTGGTTATCAAAACTTCAAATGAATCACTGTAAACTACTTACCATGTTTGAGGAGTGAATCAGTAGATCAATTGGAGTATTCTGTTTTGGATTCCATCTAGTTTTCGAAAATTTCCTTAATTACATCGGTGATTATGACGAGATAATTTATCGCAATGCTTTTTATGTGTTAATTTTTTTTAATATGACATTGCTTAAGTATCGCGCTATCTGTCGGAGTTTCAGTGTGCGAAAATCGGCCGTGTTCTGTCACTTGGTATCCTACGTAGTATGTGACAAGCTCATCGGGGAAAATAAGTCGACGCTAAACTTGTTGCCACCGCCATTCTGCCAACGAAGTTTTCTGTGTGTCTCTGTGATTTGACATGCAATGTGTTCCGATTTCCATTCGTGTTCAGGTTCCGCTAACGATGTGCTAACGTTATCGCTTTTGGGGCATTTATTATTGGACAACATCATGTTTTGACGCGCCAGCGCAGGAAAAACAAGCTTACTTGTGAAAGCACACTGTTTCATCGCCCATCATACAAGCCTAAAAATGGCGTGAGCAGATTAGGCCGGTTTGCAAAATTTGAGGTCATCCTCTCTCCTGCTGCACACATTATACAGTGCTTCGGCAGTGAAACGGTTGACAAAGTTCAGTGACTTGATAAACTTCGGTGATGATGTGAACTAAGAACCTTTGTGAATATGGACAAGTTTTTGATTGGAAGGATTTGTTCCAACCAAATTTTACATTTATGCTCTCTGTAAAACCGCGTATAGGTTAGTTTCACCGAATTTCCCTCATCCGCTTGGAAAATTCGAGATTTAAAAGCGTATCGTCCAAACGTATGCTCGGTCAATTGATAATTCATCCATTTGTTGACTTCTCAAAAAACACTGCATTCTCCGCTGAGATGGAATGAATCCTCACCGGGCCAGAAGGCCAAGTGAGCAGGACACCGATTAGGTCAGGTTATAAGACAGGCGTGAAACCAATCAGTGAGCCCCCTTCAGACAGTCAAACAGTTCCACGCCTTCTATTCTGTTGTGCTTTATATTATGCTTTGTTATGCTTCTATTCTGTTGTGTTTGGCAATTTCTACCGCCCCGGCTATCAGTCTCTGTGAACTGGTAGTTAGTCTTCGCCTCAAACCCTCAACATTTTCTAAATCTGTTCTGTGTTCCGTATCCGGTGCGTGCTCCGCAATTGCCGAGTCTTTCAGTAACTCTTGACATTCATCCGCGTTCCTTGGCGCCTGTTCATTTTTCTACTATGCTCTACGATCCTGGTGTGTAGTTTTACCGGTACATACATCCTTCGCAACTGACGCCCGATCAAGCTATCTGGATATCTATCATACCGAAATTTGTCCGTTACCTCAATTTGGGCCGCTGCCGATCAGCTTCTTCCGTGCACAGGGCCCTTACACGCCTAAACATTGATGGGGCGATACTAGCGAATACCAACCTCGGATGGTCAGCGTCGTTTGGCTTCTCGTACACTGTGGTCTTTAGTTTCTCCCGACCCTATGTTTCTTACAGTCACGAAAAACCAGTGTACGCGAGGTTTACCTCCATTCCATACTAAATTTGATTTGTGGGTACAGGTCATTCAGGTAATTGTAAAACTAACCAAACTTTTCTTGGGTGGATAAGTGTAATCCCGCTAACGCCATCTGTTCAAATTCCCACGTAAACCAGGGATATTGGAGATCCCATTACTTGAACTTGTACTTGAGTACAAACCGCTGAGTCAAAAAACGAATTGGGTGAGATTCACACATGCTTTTATACCCTCCGCTGATTCATCCAGCGTAAGCTATGTCCGTTTTTAAAGGATGGTGTTCGCCAAGAACAATCCCCATTCGCCACATTCGTATATAACGAATTCAAATCTAATCCTATTCGCTATGTTTTGGTGAAATAATATTGTAATTCCCCGGTAAAGGGTTTACACTGACGGCCAATACTCTGTTCAGTTCGTGCACTGGGAAACCTACTTCTCTTACTGTCGGTATCACCAATCATGGGGGCTTAATCTTGATCCTCTGGTCTTGACAGCCAATCAACCAGATGGTTATCTTTAACTGACACCTGCCGTACCGTAAAGTCCTACTCTCGCAACCGAAGTGCCACGCGAGCGAGCTTTCCGCGAGGATGTCTGGTGGTCCCGATCTGATCTAGGGGCTTGTGATCGGTTTTGACATGACTCCGGCATGACTCCCAACTTGTGCATCGCCAAGATGATTGCAGAACATACTTTCTCAATGGTCGAGTACTTCTACTCAGCGTTAATAAAAAATAATGGCATACTCGGTAACACCATTCCTGCGCCAATAACCCGATCATTAGCGTCCGTTGCAACAGTGAACATCTGTCCGAACGTGGGCAGTTTGTAGGTCAGTTGCTGATCTATTATCCGCCATTTGACACGTTTGAAAGCCTCAAGTGCTCCCCGTATTCACTCGCATTCCCGATTTTGCCTAAGCTAGTCGTGCAGTGGAGCAGCAGTCGTGTTGAAATCCTTGACAAACCAACTTGACGAACTGTTCATCAAGAATTCCGCTGAAGAGACTGCGTGAAATTGGGAACAGCACAGGTCTTGAGCATTGCCAGCTCTTCTGGCAATGAAGCAACCGCCCGTGGCTCACTTTATGCCCCATCCGTGTCATCGAACTCCGAGGGGGCTGCGGTTGAAGAAACTGATTGTAAGTCGGGTTGCAGCTATCCCTTTGCTTGATAGGATTTTCGATTCCCTCTAGCCCTCCCGATATTTTAATTTATTCTGCTTGCGTTTTGAATACTCTCAAGTATCTGCCAAAGCAGAGGACCGGGAGAATACGGTCGACTTTGTCACTGCGCTGATCTCAAATGATCCTGGAATAGAGCAGTGATCCAAGTGGTCCGGTACAAAGGCAGAGAATCTTGCAGTGGCCAGGCGTGCCACATTTTTAGCAGCTGCCTGTTCAAACTCAAATATTGTACAGTGCCACCCAAAGTATTACGAGGGTGGAGATATTGCCCAATTCAACGCAGGAGCAGCCGAAGTGCTGTAGCGGGTCGTTTCATGCATAGTTATACATATTTAAATGTGTGTCAATCAACTAGCTAACCAACCTCCACAATCAAATGGCCAGTTGCTGTTGCCAACCGCTCGAATCGGGTCGTCCCTGCTGTTACGCACTAAGGATATCATCGATACTTTCTCTAGGGGGCTCATCGGTCAGTAGTGCATCAAATGAAGGATGGCTTTCCGATAGCGTCGGGATAATTGCAGGGTTGGCCGAGCCAATGAAATAATGAAGGAGAACAAGTACCGGACAGCTTCATAGTGGTTCAGACGCGCTTGATACCGTACGTTCCCGGGTCCATTGTAAATCTTGAATCGGCAGACTCACTTAACCCACCACGAAGTTCATCGCGATGAGCGGACAGAGTAAATTGAAGAAGGTTAAGTAGCACCTGTCATACTGGTACATTTAGATAGGTAAATAGACAACCTCCCGAGCGGAACTGAACGCACCGTTTTTCGTTTCAACATCTAAATAGCCCTACACGTTTTTTCCCAGACAGCCTATGGTAAGAAGCAAAGAGGACTGCGCTGAACAGAGTCGTTTGATTGAACATTCTAACCCAGTTTTACACGAAGACCCTAAAGGGACATTTGCGATCTCTCACACTTTGATGAACATGATTGATATTCCATACATTGCTCTACTCATTCTTCCCTTTTTAATATTCCAGATGATGCACACACATGCCAGTTCGAGTACGTACGTGCTACTTGTTACGCTGTGCTGAATCCTGGAGTTCTAGTTTGTCTGGTTATACCGATATACGTGCGGAATCTAATTCCTATATTCTGGCGTCGCGATTGGAACAGTTCATCATTCCTACTCAAACGGAATCATTATAAGTGAATTCAACTGCGCGAGACGCAGAGGAATATTAGGTAAGTTTTGACATGTTGTGTCTCAGAAAATATGATATAGATGGTAACAAATTCACCGCCTACATTTCGTTGGCAAGGAGGCGTACACAATGATAGAGAATTTAGTGTATTCTGAATCTCCTATTGATATTTCCTACAATGCATTTAAGAAAAAAATTTATGCAGCACTTAAACCCGATTAACTTCGTAGCAGCCGAAAGAGCTAGCTTATAATGTTGATCCGCTCCCATTCTCAGTTCGTTCGTGATTTCGTGTTGCAGTGTCAGATACAGGGAGTCTAATATGACTATGGCGCCCAATTGGAAGACCAACTGCGTGATAGACTCATTGCTGCCATTCAAATGTACGGATTACACCAGACGCTGATGCTTTGTCCACACTGAAAATTTCAAACTATTCGGAAAATATGTGAGCAGTATGAGGATGTCAATCATGTAACAAAGACTGATGAAGCAGTGTTGTTAAATTACTCTGAAAGAAATAATCTCAGGATGCCAATAGGCAACAAATTTAAACCTCTAACAAGTTCTCGTGCCCCAAATACATCGCTAAGTCACTTCACAGATCGTAACTCCAGTTCGGTGTTTCAAAAATTTGGGGAAAACGAGACACATTCAACTTGTCTGTTAGTACAAAAATTTCTAATCCGAATACTGACCTAGAAGCATCTTTCCCTGTCTGTTTTGTCTCAAAATTCGTCACACGCTTTTACAAATTTGATACACACTTCTGGTTAAAAGCATGATTTCATTCTTGACATTAATAGTGCTGAGTCCATTATTCCACACTCAGATGTAACTGCATTCTAGCCGCGTAGTGAAAGTGCCCAAAGATATCAACATTTGCGGTATCAATGGACATTCTGTACCTCTAGTTGGTAGTTGCACGGTACCTGTGAGATTGTCCCAAGGTACTCCTATCGATTGTAATTATTTAGTTTCAACCATCGGACTCAAAATTCTGCGCTCACTGTGAACTAGTATCACCTCACTGACTTCTCTGAATGAGAATGTACTCTAACAACCGATTTTTCAATGTTCGAAGGCTAGAGGCGGCATGCCTTTATCCAAGATGTGACTCGATATTTCAAGAGATCCTATATTCCATAAGAGAGGAATTATTCCATTTGCCTTACTGAAACCTGTTTGTTAAGCATTAAATTCAGTGTGTGGGAAAGCAATCTTGACTACTGTCAAGTCATGGAATTGGGCGAATTCGATAGATACACCACCAAAGGTTGATGGCGTTACTCCGAGAATTCGTAGAGACTACCAGCTAACGCTAAATATGTGGTCACTACAAAATAGATGCACTGCAGAGGAGCACGAGGATGTAGTGTACCCTTTACGAGGTTCAATTATGTTCTGAAAAACTATCTAAAAGATGTCTGTCATCGAATACCACTGGAAGAAACCTCTAGTAATCTTACCATGTTTAATACAGCTTTTGGATTATCCCGATACAATTCCCCTCTCTTTGGGGTGAATGTTTCACCAGCTGTATATCAGTAAGTTATTGATTCTATTGTAAAATATTTGGAGGGTGTTGAGTAGCACCAAGATAATATCACAATGCACGCTGATGATACAGCTACTCATGATATCCGTCTGTCGTCATTACTAAAGCGATTTTCAAAGATCAATGTGGCTATCCACCCTGATAAATGCACCTTTGGTGTTCGATCATTTCCATGCCTTGGTTACATTGTGGGTGGCAGCGCTTCTACAACCGAAAAAACCATATATCTCCTTTGGTAAATGTGCCATCATCAACCAAGAACCGCGTTCAGTTCTAGGAGCACTTCTGTATTATTTACTTTTTTTTTACTAATTTCGCTAGAATTTCAAGTTGCCTGTTTGATGTCGTATCTTCCAATTAATTTCTTGGTCCTAGAACCGTGATAAGACGTTGCGTACATCGCCTCATCAGCTTCAGACTGCAGCTGGTTTGAAAATATTTTGCGCAAAACACCATTCTAGCATCATGCTCCTCTCGCCGGAATGGAAGCAATCCTTGAGCACTGCAATAGACCAGTTATCTGCACTTCTCAATGACTCTCAAAAGCCGAATGTGATTATCCTCAGACACAACGAGAAGCACTTGCTATATTGGGCTGTCAAACGGTTCAATGCGTATCTGTTCACTATTGCTATTGATAATGACGCCTTATTTCTTACATCATCCTCCAAAATAACTAGTGGAGCTATTTGCCGCTATCGTGCAACGGTGGATTCGTTCAACTACACGATTATTCATCGTAATGCAAAAGTAATTCATCCGCACATTTTCCGGTCGACAATCCCATCATGATACTCTGATTCAAACAAGTTTGATTGTTTATTGCTTCGACCACCACCAGTCAAACGGCGTGGCCTTGTTGATGGTACCAAAATATATTTTGCTCCATTTGTTGTGCACTGCGACGTCGCTGGACGAAACGAGTGCGACGTCAACATCCTGCTATTTACTGTCGCCGCGAAGCTCTGTCCATTACACTGGACGGTTTGTTGTGCCTTGAGGATAGCGTTATCATTCCACCGACTCACCGAGGGGCTGTTCTGACAGAATTGCGCTCTGGGTATCTGGGTGTTGACAAAATGAAACCCCTCGCAAGCTTGTCATGCTGGTGGTCGGAACTGGATTCTGTCATCATATACACTGCTAACAATGGTGGTAAATGTGCACAAAGTATTCATAACGAATCTTCACACTGGTATGGTGGCCTGTTACTTGTGATACATTTAATAGAATTCATGCAGTCTACTGCGGTTATTTTTTCCGTACATACTGTATTTCAATTGTTGTTGACGGATATTCACGTTGGTCTGAACTTTTTCTCTTTACGTCTCCAAGTGCCGTACTCAAACAGCAAGCATTGAAGAATGTATAAAGCCATGAATCGGCCACATCAGTTTTATGTCACTGATAATTTCACGTACTTCATTGCAGAATCCCTAGAGTAAAGGTTAAAGGATTTCTGATGTCGGCATCTATTTATTGGTCCACGACATCCCCAGTCAAATTGCTTGATGAGAGTTTTCATCCGAACATCAAAGTCTCTCAGCGTTTCATTCTCGCCTACTAGTATTGCGGACCTAGACGTGGTATTGATAACTTTCAGATGCAATACAGGAATGCCGTTCGTTCCGTTACTGGGAAGAGTTCCGCGCTTCTATTCAGATTTCGCTCGTTTCGTACAAGGCTTGACTGTGCCAGAACGGCTGATGTTAGATTTTTCAAGTGTAATGATTTGCGACCTGCTACAAAAGAAAAATTTTCGTCAAATGACAACACATTGACCATATGCAGATCAATACCATGTCTGTTAACGGCCCTCCTAATGTCTCCGATAATAGTAAATCCCTTGTAGCTGATATTATGGTGTCCGAACAAAACGTTTTGTCTGAAGAACACACTATCTGCAAACAACTTGAAGTTTCTAATCCAAGAAGTTCCGAAACATTGAGACCAAGATTACCACTAAACTATAAACACCCACACGCTCATCCAAGTTGTGGCGGATGTGATGAACATGATTAATACTCTAATAATTGCTTTACTTATTATTCCCTGGTTTTAATATTCCATATGTTGTATATATACGCCAAATCAAATACGTAAGTGTCTCATGTTACGCTATGCTGTATCCTGGATTTCTAGTTCCTCTGGTTATACCGATATACGTGCGGAACTTATTCCTGACACATCCTCCTGGATGAGATCAGGACAAGTTCGCGCTGCTTAAATGCGCCTTCAGAGCCCTTGAAGCCATTATCAAGCTTCTTCTACCGCCCCAGTACTCCATGCAACTCCAACATATTTTCAACTACTCTTGCTAAACGCCTCCTGGGCCAAGTGGTTTTCTATCAAGTTGGTTTCGTGAATGTTCCTCAGAATTTCGTGCAATCACGTCTAATGTGCTCAATTCTTACAAATCTCATCAGTTACCAGAGTACCAACCATATGTGTGGCCATCTCTCTTTGGCGGCACAGGTGTCCCTTGATGTCTTGAGGAAGATGAAGTTGTAAAGGGCTGTATGAGGACTCATTCAAATTCGATGGCGCTAATTTTGACGATGCGTCTCTATCGCGGTTAGAGTGAACACAAGAAAAATTGAGATTTGAGCAGTGTGTTTGGTTCTACAGGCAACAGAAAAGCCGTCCTACTTGTGTCGACCGACTGGCCTACTTTTATTCCTCCCGGGCATCTATTGTGGAATAGCACGTCAGATTTGTGAAAGCGTTTTGATAGGTGTACATGGTCTGAGAATACCGATGATGTCCTTCAGCTTATACCGAACGATTTATGGACGACTACGTTTTATGAAAGAACACAATCCATGTTTCGTGACGGTGGCAGAACACAGAAAGGGCAAGTTTCAATTCATTTTATTTTGGCAAAATCACACAACATAGTGCATTTTCCTTAGGAACAGACGTTACGGACAGAGTTGATGAAGGTTTCAGCCTCGTATCCGACTTTGCACTGCTCCATTAAATGAGTTGTGTGATGAGCTACATCGGGGACCTGAACACAAATTGTTAACAGGATTTAAGCGTAGAAGCAAAAGATTCACCATGGAGAAGGAAGACTGAGGATCATAAGTGTCCAGCACAGGTTTGGACTAATGAGTAAGAATGCCTTCAATCGGACAAAAATATGTGTTCTCGCCAGATTCATCCTAACGTCCACCAACATAATTCGGCATTACTAAGACAATGTGGCCATTGTGCTAACTAGTGGGAAAGATTGTCAGTGAGGCACAGTGAATATCAAATGGATAATGCATCCCCGATTGGAGAAAATATTGACCAAAAATGTTGGTGAGCTTCGGCATCTCTGAATTCTGGACATTTCGAAGCGCTTTGATATACACTACTTCGACACTAGCGGCGAACACGCGAGCGTTTTTAGCTACGTAGCGGATGAGTTAAACTGCATGAACTCTACAAAACATAGCACGCAGCAAAAATGTGAGCGGTTTTGCCCGTCTTGGGGCTCATTATGTAGTCGCAGTTCCAGTTTCAGTCAGCTTCATATTCTACTTGAATCCAAGTTGGACGGAGTTGTCTTGTTGATAATCCACTGAGTTTATTCAAGACAATCCGTCGTATAGGGATGTGTCCGGTGTCTTTTCGGTTGGCCATCCTTCGCCATTAAATCAAATCGTATGAAATCAAACGAATCAGAAAAATGCCTGTGCGTTTCATTGAACTTCCTTTGCGCAGAATGGTTTTGTGGGTTCTATAAATGCATTCACTAAGGAAGGAATACGTTAGATTTTCTCGTGTTCCCACTTAACGTTGTGTAACAATAGCGGTCAGTAATTTTGTAGTTTGAGTGCAATCTTATATCAGGCGTCACTGGAGATCCAAGGAATCTTCGGCGAAAAAACTCAAGTGCGAATAATCTGTGTGCGGTGACTGAATATGCACGAGGAGAACAAATGATTCAACAGTGAATAACCGTGCCATTTACGTGATCGATTGCTCAGGACAGGGAGATTGGATATCAACTGACCACAAGCAAGTTCCGTCAATAAGCCCCCGTTAGTTTGAAAAAGGCAAACTTTACACCTAATAACAAAAACTTTATCAGAGGAGAGAGCCAACAATGTTGCGGTGCCGTTACTGGTGCGATTTGGCGATTGTGGGAATCAACAGCGGAATGGTATGCTTTTCGGACAGATGTAACGTTGATGAAGTGCGCTGCTGCGTGTTTATACTTGATCAATTCTCAATATTAAAATAACTCACAGAATGGCTCTACGACGTAAGCCAGTGCAGAAGACCACAGTACCACCCAGAGGGTCGAACTTTGGTGAGTTCAACATAGGAAGTAGCGGGCATACATGTCCTTTCAAACAAACTACTTACAGGTAAGCTCGAACGAGTTTTCGTAAAAAGACGGGATTCATTCCGCCGTATAGACAATAACCAGAAATTGAGTCAACAGAACTTTGAAAGTGGCTGCCAAAACATTGGAACCATGACACACAATGAATGTGAAACAGAGGGATTCATATGAAGTGATCCGTGTTCATTAGTTATGGGGACCATCCTGGGCTCATCCTTACCGCTCGTCTTACCGCACCGATGGTTCAAGCATTCGGTTGGTTGGACGCCAATTTGCTCGGAATGTGTTCCTCGAAATCGTGCTTGTTTGAATAACAATACTAATAGTATCAGCCAGAATTGCTGGCCAAATCTAGCTTCACCATTTTCCCCTAGCTGCGATGAGCACGCGGATCATTTGAAAACAGGGAATCCTCATCGCCGTTGTCCTGTGTAACTTCTGACATAAATCTGTCACTATGAAATCGTGGTCGGTTTATACCGGCTTGAACGCAGTTACCAGGGGGTTCATACATGTCAGCATTGTCAAGAGGGCTTCATCCCGATGGGGTGAATAAACAACCAAACTAAACAAAATTAAATTAAACTAAACCAAACTATACTAAAATATATTATACAATCCTACGCTATACTATACTACACAATACTAAACTAAACTATAATAAACTAAACTAAACTAAACTAAACTAAACTAAACTAAACCACACTAAACT
>NW_008752117.1:37793-42390 GCF_000715545.1 Opisthorchis viverrini
CTGAACTGAACTGAACTGAACTGAACTGAACTGAACTGAACTCAGGCATCTTCATCCAGCTGCTTTCGAGCTTGGTACATCCTTGTGCACGTTCCATTGAATTGGAGGTCCTATTCCTTAACAATTCGGACTGTTCAAAATTCCGATTTTTACCCACTACTTTCCGTCCTCGATTAGTCGCCCTTGTTATAACGTGTTATGACGGAAAATTGCTTAGAAAACTTTGAACCAATGCACACCACGTTTCGCCATTTATTCCGATTTCAGAAAAAGAACGGAAGTGATAGTGTGGTGAGTACCACATTTGCCCCGAAACTTCATTTGCCAGAGGTTTTACTAAGAGTAATTTTGAGGTTGAGGCTTGCCCTTCGTGACAGCAATGGAGTGTATATATTTGCAAGAAACGTATGCATATTGTTGCACACTCATGTCTCCGTGCACAGCGCTCGATTTAGAACACACACGTGAATTTAGGATAACAGGGAGAGTGAGCCAAGGAGGCCAAAGAAGGCAAGCAGAGTGTGTGGGATAATCCATACTTGGTGGAGTATTTGTTATCCCAACAGTATTAGGATACATTATCCCAATAACAGGAACCATGATTCTACTCTGGTCGGGCTTGTGTGGACCACAGTTCCACATTCAGTCAGATGTCGAAAGAACGACCCGCTCACCGGAGCTGTGCAAAAATGCTATCGCTTGATTCCGAAAATATCTCCAAATCTGTCGTCCGTTTGTGTATTAGATAAATAGTCACATTGCGGCGAAACACAGGGCGTCTCCTGTGAATCGAACTTTGCCTTATAAACGAATGGTGTTAACGTGAAATAAGGTATCCACCACAAATCTAATAGGTTTTCGGTACAAAGTTTATGCTACTCAGGGTATGGACGAACATTTTGATCCGCTTGTTAAATGGCTGATCATTTACTCAAAACGTTTTCAACACTCTGTACACAATGATGTTGCCCACGTAGCTTAGGCAGTATTGAGCGGCAAACTTAGTCTACAAAATTGTTTTGATGTATCTGCTGGCTTTATGAGTAAATTTAAAAACCTTTGGCCATTGTGACGTTGTACACTTGCAGTCGTAGTGCCCAGCAAGCGAGATTTTTTCGAGGATCTCTGGTGGTGCCTATCCACTCCAGGATGTTGGAATCGGTTTTTACATGACATCTTTGCCAAAGCTCCATTTATTCAGGCCCCAGACGATCGCTGATCATTTTTCTCCTTGGTCGAGTGCTTCTCTCCAGCGTTAGTCAGGACACGACTGACATATTCAATAACTCCATTCCGCTGCTTTACGTCTGCGCCGAAACCGCGATCACCGCGTTGCAACAGTGAACATTTCTCCGAAACTGGGCAGTTTGTTGGTCAGTTGATGATCCAACATCCGCGCTTTGACACACTCAAAAACATTTCCGTTCCTGGAGTGTATATATTTGCAAGAAACGTATGCATATTGTTGCACACTCATGTCTCCGTGCACAGCGCTCGATTTAGAACACACACGTGAATTTAGGATAACAGGGAGAGTGAGCCAAGGAGGCCAAAGAAGGCAAGCAGAGTGTGTGGGATAATCCATACTTGGTGGAGTATTTGTTATCCCAACAGTATTAGGATACATTATCCCAATAACAGGAACCATGATTCTACTCTGGTCGGGCTTGTGTGGACCACAGTTCCACATTCAGTCAGATGTCGAAAGAACGACCCGCTCACCGGAGCTGTGCAAAAATGCTATCGCTTGATTCCGAAAATATCTCCAAATCTGTCGTCCGTTTGTGTATTAGATAAATAGTCACATTGCGGCGAAACACAGGGCGTCTCCTGTGAATCGAACTTTGCCTTATAAACGAATGGTGTTAACGTGAAATAAGGTATCCACCACAAATCTAATAGGTTTTCGGTACAAAGTTTATGCTACTCAGGGTATGGACGAACATTTTGATCCGCTTGTTAAATGGCTGATCATTTACTCAAAACGTTTTCAACACTCTGTACACAATGATGTTGCCCACGTAGCTTAGGCAGTATTGAGCGGCAAACTTAGTCTACAAAATTGTTTTGATGTATCTGCTGGCTTTATGAGTAAATTTAAAAACCTTTGGCCATTGTGACGTTGTACACTTGCAGTCGTAGTGCCCAGCAAGCGAGATTTTTTCGAGGATCTCTGGTGGTGCCTATCCACTCCAGGATGTTGGAATCGGTTTTTACATGACATCTTTGCCAAAGCTCCATTTATTCAGGCCCCAGACGATCGCTGATCATTTTTCTCCTTGGTCGAGTGCTTCTCTCCAGCGTTAGTCAGGACACGACTGACATATTCAATAACTCCATTCCGCTGCTTTACGTCTGCGCCGAAACCGCGATCACCGCGTTGCAACAGTGAACATTTCTCCGAAACTGGGCAGTTTGTTGGTCAGTTGATGATCCAACATCCGCGCTTTGACACACTCAAAAACATTTCCGTTCCATTCAAATTTCCGATTGTGCCGGAGGAGGTCGTACAGTTAGAGCGATCGTGCTAAAATTCATAACGAGCCGGCCGTACTATGTCGCTCGTCCAAGAAGCTGCTCTAGAGACCGCTTTGAATTGAAAAAAAGCATAATCCTTGTTTCTTATCAATTTTGGCAGTGGGCTAACATCTCGGATAAACGTCAAGCTTGAGTGCGCCATACCTTGTCACCGGGGCGGTCGGCCGGCGTGTCGAACTCCGCTGCAAGGACTTTTTTCGCGAAGGCCCAGTCCATCTTCCAAGAACCTCTTCTGCCCGCATCCAGTGTCGCCTTCGTACGGCCGCAAAGGAGGATCTTCAGCGTCGCGCACTTACCCCGGTCGGTCTCCAGTCCCGTGCCCTCCGCGACCTCCTCCAATTCCTCCAGGAAGGTTCGAACATCACCATCCTCAAAGCGATGTGGCCTCGGAATCTTGATCCTTACCTTGGTCACAACACCAACTAAAAGGAAGAATGCCTTCCCTGCGGAGTAATTTATTACAAACTACCAACTGACCAGTTACAGACTATTGGACAGGAAGGCAAACATCTCATATGCCACTTACTTAGAAAAACTAAACATTCATCCCCACTTAAACGCCTCATGCTGAACGTTTCTGGATATTCATCGAGTGTTGCTCAAGTTCAAGCAAATGGTACAAAGCGAGTCTAAAAGTTCCGCAAAGATATCCTTTTTCAAGCGAATTTACAGGAAGAGAACATATAAGTCTCATGCCTGCCCCATTGGTATATCACCGTTACATCAGCAATCCATGAGTATATCAGAGGAAGAATCGTTTTATAAGATGACTGAAACTTTCTTTTGATAAGTCGTCACCCGAAGAATCTGTCGACAATATGTGACTATGTGATTTGGTTAATGTGAATGAAGGATGATTGGCGCTATATCCAGTCTAACTGAGAGCTAATCGCACTACTGATCAGCAGTTCCCAAATTTTATTTTACCTGGTTGTTCGGTAGGCGAATAAGGGAACGACAACCAGACTGATCAAGTGGAAGTTTTCCTCTAATAAAATGCAACAGATTATTTAAAACAGAGCTTTGAAATTTTTCGCATCCGTACTGAAACATGGGCAAAATAGGTTCCTTTGAAAGCTTCAGCACATCAGAAATCTCGGCATGCATAACATCCGCTGGATCGATACACCATTCCGTCGACTATAATATGGGTCTCGATGTTCCCATCTTCCGGATTCAAAGAACCAGTTCACTGCGGGCATTTCTGGCATGTACCGTCATACTACGAGCTATATTACTAAAAGGAAGTTGACCATATCAATACCAACTCGGTGGGATTGTTTGTTTTACCTGAGTGTTTACTATGAGATATATTCGTGAAAATAAGTGGATCACCAAACTTCCAATTCAGTGGGATTGCCTGATCTGCCTGAATGTTTATACATCTAAGTTTCTGCGGGGTAGATCACTTCAGTACGTAACACATGTCGAAGGTGTGCCATTGAACCCGATGCTCAACGGTCGTAAGACTAAAGGCTCACTCGTTCACATCCGCCGGCAAAGACTGGAAAAGCGCATTCTCCACAAGAAAACCAGCGTAACCAATAACTCTTTGGCCGAGTATTATGTTAAAAGCGGGTGGAATTCCATTTTTAGCCCCAGCAAACCTTGAGATTCCCTAGCCGTTCAGCTTGCCTGTCCTGGTGTTGTTCATACACATCGGTCAGGATTAAATCTTATTTCAGTATTTACTGGATGGACTTAGGTTCAACAAAATTCGCAAGTGCAACTCAGTTCCGCAAATAAACAAATAAGCAAACGTCCACTACCTCTTTGGAGGAACCGTACCGTATTCACTATAAGCACCGTTCTGCGGAAACTCATAGCTTGTGCGTCGTTCGCTTTGGGTACGCTTAATCAAGGACCCAATGAAATGAAGAATGACAAGAGTGCTCAGTCTGACAGTTAGTTTACAGACTTCACTGTCATCGGCATAAAATCATTATTACTGCGGAAAGCCAATAGCTACAGAAAGCTTTGCAATCCAAACTTTTGTCTTGATTGACAGAGCAGCAACCAGATGACCAATAACCAGTCGAGCCACCCGCGTTCGCATTGT
>NW_008752117.1:42938-48065 GCF_000715545.1 Opisthorchis viverrini
CGTAGAAGAGACTTTAATTTATTAGGAAATAGGCTTGACTCTGTACGTAATTTTCATGAGGTTGTTTTTTGTCGCGCTGGGTCTCGAAACATCAACTGAATTATTGTGAGCTACTTACAATTCTTGATTAGGTGAATAAGTAAGTCGATTTGGTTTTCAGTTTCGGACGATACCTAGTTTTCAAAAATTACCGTAACTACATCGGTGACTGTGGTGAGATAAGTTATCGCAATTCCCTTTCTGTGCTAATTTATTTCTTGTGGTGTTGGGTTAGTTACGCACCACTGGAGATGTGCTCCCGCTATCATTTATGTGGCAATTAATATTGGAGAACATCATGTTGCAATGTGGCAACGCAATAAAAACAACCTTACTTGTGAAATCACAATGTTTATTCGTACATCTGACTCCCTTTAAATTGGCGTGAGCTTCGCACCATTTGACGTCATCCTCTCTCCTGCTCCATACATTATACAGTGCTTCGGCAGTGAAACGGCAGACAAAGTTCAGTGACTTGCTAAACTTCGGTGATGAGGTGAACTAAGAACCTTTGTGAATATGGAAAAATGTTTGATTGGAAGGACTTGTTCCGACCAAAGTCTACATTTATGCTACCTTTAAAAAACGCGTATAGGTTATTTTCACCGCATTCCCTCATCCGCTTAGAAAATTCAAGATTGCGTATCGTATCGTTCAAAAGTATGCTCAGTAAATTGATAATGTGATTGTTTGTTTACTTCTCAGAAGACGCTGCGTTCTACGCTGATATGAAACAGAACAGCATGAACGTAACCACATTACAGGATAAGCGAGATCTTATATATTTCAGAAGGGCTTGGTAAATAATCGGTAGTTTTTAGTTGGGCAACGTTTCGCTTTTGACACAAATGAGCGGATCACCAAATCGAGTCCAAGTGAGCAGGTCGCCAAGTTAGCCGGGCTATAAAACAGGTGTGTTGTCTGTGATTGCTAAAATCTTACTTTAGTGGATTGGATGAGTTTCAAATAAATTCTGATCGAGTTTGGTTCGTTAGTGCTTCTCTTCACGGTGTCACTGGCATATTTTCCTTGGTCTTTATAGGGTTGTGAGTTGGCGACAATTAATCTGTGCGGGCGGGTTCAGGTCATGTGAAATTCAGTCGGTGAGTTCTCTTCCTTCTGATGTCCGCACACCAAAAGCTGTCAGCTTTGCCGATCGAAAACCGTTCTCCACGCGCTTGCCAGTACCACGTTTTCTATTCTGTTAACACTGGGATGCGTGCGATTTCTACTGCGTCGGCTATCAATCTCCGCGTCGTGGACCATGGTCCTCGCCACAACATCTCAACATTCTCTGAATATGTTTGTGTACCGTATCCAGTGCGTCTTTCGCAACTGCCGAGGCTTTCGGTGACGCTTGATATTCATCTGCGCTTCTCGGTGGCCTGTTTCTTTTTCTACTGTGCTCTGCGTATCAGCTGTGGTCATGTGTTGAACGGCTCCGCGAGTGACCACTTCTGAGGTGTAAGTTTGGCAACTCAATGAAAATTTCATTCCTCAGAGATGTAAATGAAGACAATTCAAACTGAAAATGTGAGAATTACTGTATCGCAGTTTCATCTTGTTTGGGAAACGACAACTAGTTTTGACGGGAGCCACAAAAATTGAAAAAACAGTGATTGGTTGGCAAGCGTTTTCAGCAAATGTACCCGTAATATATTACGCATTAAACACAGCGTATTGTCCCAAATGCGCCTTTGTCCTGACTTGGTCGACCAACAGCTGCTCTATAAGCCGATAAAATTCTCAGATTTGCTCCATGTGGTCATTTTATTTCTGGTAAAATGTGACACAAAGATCCACAATTCCTAGTCAAGGATGACGAATTTACTAACCTGTCCTCAGTTTTATAATCAAATGCCTACAAATCCAGTCAGCGTCGGTAAAGATTTGGTATGACCATCGCAAATGTTTCTACCTCGGACAATACCTTCGACTGCGTGGAGGTCAAATTTCACCAATTTTTGTGCAATATGACATACCTGCAGATGTTCATGTGTAATAAAAATAATAAATATAAGTCAGCCATTCAGATGTTGTACAGTGACACCCAAAGTAGTACTAGGGTGGAGATACTGTCTAATTCAACGCAGGAGCAGCCGAAATGCCGTAGCAGTTCGTTTCAAGAATAATTATACATATTTAAATGTGTATCAACCAAGTGGCTAACCGCCTCCACAATCAATTGGTCAGTTCCTGTTGCCAACCGTTGGAATCCGGTCGTCCCTACTGTTAGACACTGGTGATATCATCGATTCTTTCTCTAGGGTGCTCGTATGTTAGTGGTACATCAAAAGAAGGATGGTTTTCCGTGAGCACCGTGATAATTGCAATGGTGCCTGAGATAATGAAATGATGAAGGAGAACAAGTACCGGACAGCTTCATAGTGGTTCAGACGCCCTTGATACCGTGCCTTCTCAAATCCCGTGTAACGCTTGAACCGGCCAACGCACTCAACTCCTCATGACATTCAGCGGGAAGAAGGAGAGCGGAAAGAGTACCTTGAAGAAGGGTAGCAAACAACTGTCAAACTGACTCACTTGGAGATGTAGATTGACAAACTTTCGACCGAACCTCAACGTACCGTCATTCAAATCAACATCTAAATAGCCCCATACGTCATTCATTCTAGACAGCGGATCCTTCTTAGCGGCCGGACGATGACGAAACTGGATGCGGGCAGAAGATGTGCTTGGAAGCTGAGCTGGGCCTCCGCGATAGCAGTCCTAGCAGAGGAGTTCGGCAAACCGGCCGAATACACTTGTGTCAAAGTATGGCGCAATCAAGCTTGGCGGTTATCCATGTGCTGCGGTGAGGCTGGTCTCCAGATAAATCAAGCCCAAAACACAGCTCGCGCGAGGTTCGGTAACACAGCTGGGTCATACATTGGGTCACGGAGATGTAAGCCCATTGCCAGAAAATTGGCAAATATCAAGGAATGTGCTGTTCCCATTCAAAGCCCTCCATCCGGCAGTTTCTTGGACGAGCAGTGTATTAGGGCCGGAGAGATGTCCTCTGTTGCAACGCACGCTGGTGATCGCGGTATCGACGCTAACGTAAAGCAGCGGAATGGAGTTGTCGAATATGTCAGTCGTGTCCTGACTAACGCTGAACAGAAGTACTCGACCATGAAGAAAGTGTGTTTAGCGAGCGTCTGGGACCTGTAGAAATGGGGCTTTGACAAAAATTTCATGTAGAAACCGATTCCAACATCCTGGAGTGGATAGGCACCACCAGAGATCCTCGAAAAAGCTCGCTTGCTGTGCACTACGATTGCAAGAGTGCAACATCAGAATGAAACACGTGCCAAGGAACGAAACGATTTGCCTGATTGGCTGTCAAGATCAGAGGTTGAAGATTCGATCCTCAGGGTCCTGATTAGAGTCACTGTCCTCGTCGTCGAACTGGATCCCGGAAGGTTGGTGTAAATCAAACGGCACGGTCTTGTTTTACAAATGGATGCAACCGCTTCTTTAGATGGAAGGAGTTTGAGAACGGAGAGTGAGACAAGGAATTGGAAGCGCTCCATAGTCACACTGACTGGGTGAGTCCGAATGAAGTTGACACTGATTCGGATGTTGTGCTACCCGTGATAATTAGCGTTTTGAGACGGAAGTTTATCGTCGAATGCCATGGGATGTCATATACTTTGGCAGAGGGCCTACTGGCCCGGGGTGAGAATAGAGGTGGTTGATTATTTGGTGTAAGCGATGCCAGATGATGAGGGGTTACATGACAGGGGCAATCCACCCCATGGGACGTATTGCTGTCCCAGGAAGCGGCGAGTTGTAATCAGTGGACGCCACGGGTCCTTTCTCAGTGACCCCAAGCTGGGATCAATACATCGTGACAATGACAGAACACCTGGAACAGACCTCGATGCGTATTGATGGTGAGGAGTTCTCGATATTCTCCATCAACTTCAAACTGGAGGTACGCATCGTCCAAGTTAACCTTCGCGAAACATTTACCTTCATTCAGTTTCGCGAACTAATCGTCTGGAACAGTCAAAGCTTGTGGATGGTTATCCAGAGCCGCCTTGAGACAGGTGTAGAAATCTGCGCACAACCGGATCGTCCCATTAGCCCTCTTCACCAACAAGAAAGGCGCGGCCCAGGTAGAGTAATTGGTCGGTTGGAGAACACACGCCTTCTGAAGTCGGCCCGGTTCTTGTTCGACGATAGCCAAGACTGCATACGGCACTGGATGTTGCGCCTGAAGACTGGTTTGGCACCAGGGAGGAGGCACAGTCTGGCATTTGTCTTTGTACACCGCACAAGCTCGTCAATGAATGCATCTGCATAAGGTTGTAGGAGGTGCTCAACTGAATGCTTTGGCAAATGGGTTTGTTCGGGGGCAACTTTGGATGCTGCGTGCATGCGGTTGCAAATAGAATTGATTGGTTTTTCCAGCAAATTTAGATTTTAAATCTAATCTAGCCCAATTAGATCGAATTTGTGGCCTGAGGTCAGGCAGCAGGTTGCTTGCGCCTTCAAGTCATTGAAGCAAATGAGACAGTCAAGCTCGCCGGTCAACTTCAGTTTACCACCGGAAGCATTACGGGTCCAGTGTTCAGTGGGGTTCACCTGTGGCTTACCGATTCGTTTCCAGGTTCGTACATTGAGCAGTGTGATATCGGAGCTCGCATCGAGCTGCAAACGAACTGGTATGTTGTTGATACGAACGGTCACGAACTTTTTTCAGCAAGTATAATTAACTTTGAATGTCGCAGTCACCGAGTTGGACCGCGATTTGTGGGCTGCCCGGTGGTGTGCATGTGGCGGAAGTCTTTGAGATCCACATAAATCTTCTTTGTGGCCACGACGACTGCACCTGGAACATTGGTGACACCTGAACCGGCAATAACGAGCAAAATGCCACTCACCGCAATGTTGAAGATTTATCCTGTCTTCGATCGAGCTCTTTGTCAGATTTCCTAGGCGCGCTGGATTTGATTAACTGTACACAACTGATTGAAGACATAGGTAACCGACCGATCATAGGCGTATTGAGTTTCAGGTGGATGTAGCGTTGGCATTCACCGGTAAGATTCTGCAACGTCATTTCGGCATCCTGTTCAGTTCTGT
>NW_008752117.1:48677-59813 GCF_000715545.1 Opisthorchis viverrini
GATATATGCTTGGTTATAAACCTCTCCGGGTTACCATTGGCTCATAGCAGGTTAGCAGTTTACTTTCGTTCAGGGTCGAGTTTATTTGCTGAGCAAATATGTTTGTAGAGTTAGTGGGTTTGTGGACATAATATCGGATTTGGTTATTCTTTGCTAATTTGTGTGCTATTTTGTGGTAACTTCCCCGTTTACAAACATGTTACTCCCGGAGACTATATATCTTCTGTGAATTCATTGACTCATCACATCTGACAATCCCAATCCACACAACCTCTTTAAAACAACTACCACTTCTCAGTACATTCAACATAAAATTTTAATTTGTCCCCACAATTTACCGACAAATCGATGAATTAGCCATGGGTTCTTCTCTTGGCTGAATCTTGAGTGACATTTTCTGGCAGATTGGAGCTTGGACGAATGAATGGTGAGATATGGCATACAAACTTTTATCAAAAGCGCGTAGTTGATATTTTATGCTAGTATAAAAAGGTTCCGAAATGGGTGCTCTTTTGACCGATTTTAAGCAAGCATATCCCTCTAACCAGTCCACTTTTGAAACTGAAAGTGACAATGCTTTCCGCTTCTTGGACGTTAAGTTAGTCAAAATATCCACGGGTTCAATTCGGAGATCTGTCTAGAGAAATCCCACATGTATGGGGCAGTACAATAACTTCTTGAGTTTTGCGCCACTGAGGCGGAAACGAACCTTGATTCAAATTTAAAAGAACCAAGCAAAACCTAGTTGCCCTGCTGATACACTAGACCCTGAACGACAGTAAACTGCTAACCTGCTATGAGCCAATGGTAACCCGGAGAGGTTTATAACCAAGCATATATCCGACCGCCCTATCCAACCGTCTATCACGACCGCTGGAAAAAAGCCAATATACTTGAGTCTACCCTATAGAGGCTATCTGTTGGCGGACATATTCGATCGCCGCTTGTTTCAGTCCTTACAAAGCACGTTTCCGGATGGAACTCTGCGGCCTAGGTTCACAACAAACACTTTACTCCACTTAAACCCCATAGACAAGATGCCAGTCCTCACCCAGAACACGGTTGTGTATTCTTTCTCTTGCTGTTGTTCGGCGGAGTAGGTTGGGCGCACGCCACGGCAACTTTCTAAGAGAATGCGCGAGCACCTCTCTTGGCGGAATACCACTAACCACAACAGTTCAGCCAGGAGCTCAGTCGCATCCCACATAAACGACACCGGGCACGTAGTCTTGCCAAATCAATCGTTTCAAATCATTTACCGCGTGCCAAGTAGACTGCCAGTGTCTACTCAACGACGTTGCTTGATAATGGCCGAGTCAGCCACTGTACGCCTGAGAAACCCGGTACTGTGCTATGAAAAATATTTCGTACGAACGCTGAGTCTGCCTTAGTCTTGTGACACGTGTGACCGTCCAAGTCACTCAACCGCCCTCTTCGTTGTCTGGAAGCATCTGATAAATACGACATGGGAAGGTGGCGTGCTGAGTGTCAATCATTCGTGTTTCCGCCTTTTCCATTGAATGACCAATTCCCTCAGCGTATTCGTTTTTTTTTCACTACTCATTTAGCCATCATATATGTACCCGGGATAAGGACATCAGAACTCGGCGACTTAGCAGAATTGAACATCCGCCGTATTTTTCCATCCAAAATGTTATTCACTTTTGTGCAGTCAAAAGAAAAATGAATAAACCCCGGGTTTCACTATTGATCGCACCTCGTGCGTGCTTCTTGACGGTTCATTATCGAGGAACTGCTTTCGTTTCAACATCTTACCATAGGAGAAGCACTCATCAATAAGGAACACAACGAACACGGGAGTTCGAAAATTATGAAGAGCATCGCGCACGTTTGATCTTCAGTCCAGACAACTGGCTATTTGGCTTTCCTGATGTTTTGTCAATTAAAGTTTTGGTGTAGTTTGTGGGTCTCAGTAGGTTTTGGGCATTTCGGAATACGTTTTCAGGAATTCGGTCTTCCTTTCATCAGATTTCTGGAGTGTTCATTCCCTCTGGATTTAAGTCATTGAAGTGGGTCAGGCTTAGCCAAACTAGGGAGGTTTTGTTCTCCGGACCTCTTCATCATACATGCAGGACATTATCGAGCAGTACGAGTGGGGACGAAAGCGCCACTGGATTCGTAATTGTTGTTGCCGAGTTAACGATTTACACCAAGCCACGCGAAAATCAACTTGTTCCTGAAAGCTGCATCGAGAATCCCCGGGAGCAGCCGCTACGTGAAACTATTTTGCATACTCAATTTGCTGCTCAGTACCGTCTGAAATACATAAGTGCTCAATCAAATGATCCACATTTGTCATAGAAAAGAAAAAAATCATCAATGTGCGCGCGTTGTTGAAAAAACCTGAGCGAATGATCAGCCATTGAACGAGCTGATCAAAACGGTTTATCATACCCCAATTAGCATAAACGTTATACCACAAACCTATTAGATTTTTGGTGTGTATCATTTTCACGTTGTTGCCATACATTATTAAGGCAAAGTTCATTCACACGAGGCAGTATAAAGTTCCAGGCACATGAAGCTTCAAATAAGCCTGAATAAGATGCGTCTTTGTTCGCCTCTTATAGCGTTCTTTCTCTGCATCGACCACATTGCATGGTTGGACGCCGTCAGTGTCGGCAATTGGTCATCCTTATTTCACAACCGTCCGTCAAAGAACTGGATTGTTCTGGCCGCTGGTTCCAACACCTGGCGAAATTATCGACATCAGGTAGGTTTCTGTTGGTGTTTTATTGGTTTTAGGCTCAGAAGTTCACCTGAATCCCACAAGAAATGGTTTCCAAAGTGTAAGTGTGCTACAGTAGTCCCCCAAACAGTTGCGTTCTACATAGCTTTCTCCATGGCTGTGATATTTCACTCGAAAAGGCGGCGGATAGAAGCCACAACTAATGGACACACTAATGGCGGCACAATTTTTGGGCTTCATTGGTTTTCGTCATTATTCCCTTGTTGTGAAACGAATTTCTACATTGTTACATAAAATTGTTACATAAAATCAGTGCGTCTGTATGCGTTCTCAAGAATCAGTGTGTAAAAAATTATCGCCACTGATTTTCGCCACAATGTGACTATTTCTCTAGCAGAAAAGCGAACGACAGATTCGGAAGTAATTTCGAAGTCAAGGGATACCAAGTTTGCACAGCTTCGGTGAGCAGGTCGTTGCTGGGACACTTGAATGCATGTGGAACTTTCATCCACACAAGCCCTTCCACAGTAGAATCATGTTTCCTGTTCCTGGCATGATGCATAAGAATGATGTTTGAATAAATGATACTTCACCAAGTATGGATTATCCTACACACTGCTTGTATTCTTTATCCTTTCATGCAACACTCTGCCTCAGTTCATCCTTGATCTTTTTGTCATTGTGTTCTCATTCAGGCGGACGTTTTTCACGCGTATCAATTGGTGCGCAAGTACAATGTTCCACCGGAGAATATAATTACCTTCGCCTTCGACGATATTGCAAACAATCCCAGGTAAATATTGCGTAAACGTTTCGCTAAATGATAACAAGTAGAGTGTAGAAACGCGCTTCGTTGTCTGGCTTTAACATGTCTGAAAGTTTTGCCGTCATATCAGAATTGCCTTTGCTTGATGCGTTTTCATGACTGTAGACGTCATACAACCCTGTTGCAAGCAACGCATTCTGATGATGTTAATAATGGTGACGATGGTGGTGAAGATATGCGCTTGTTTGAGTAGTCAGAAATGAATCTCATTCATATCCGTATGTCGTTTTAGTGCTGCTGCTGCTGATGATGATGATGGTGATCAACAGAATGATGATCAGGATGATGATGATCAGCATGATGACGGTGATGATAATGATGAGACTGAGGATGTTTGATTTGTTAGTAGACTGAACGTAATCGCATTGGTGTCTAGATGTTTTTGTGCATCACCACTCTGATGATTTGGAGCAAATAGTAAGCAGACAATCTACTGAGCTAAACATTTTGTGGTGCAGCCGAAGAGGAGAAAAATCTTTGAACGTAAAGTTACCTAAAGAATTACATTTTTGCACCAAATTTGTAATTTTCTCTGTTGTGCACTCTACGGGGATCATTGCAGGATACCTAAATTATTTTTCGTAAAGGATTATTGGTCACACTCAATCGAATGTGTGAAAGGAGAAAAGGTGCACTCATCGCCGAGAAAAGTTCACCGGAACAAGCCCACGAAACAACTTCCAGCAGCATTTATTAACCTTTCATTTTTCTATTCGACCTACATGTTAATTTCTCTCAAAAAACCCACTGCCACTTTTCATTCTTTTATTCCAGGAATCCGTTTAAAGGCAAAGTGTTCCATCAATACGAGCACGTAGATGTCTACAACGGTGTGGTAATTGACTACCGTGGAAAAGTAAGGCCGTGTTCCGGTGCGCAGCAATCAAGTAATTTCCAGCATCATTTAACCGGGTACCACAAGACGCAAGTACAGTGACACTGCGGATGAAAAGTCAATACAAACCTCAGGGCAGAATAATCAGTTTTACTATGTTACAGAATAGTCAATCCACTTGAACGAACACTGGTCCTAAGGTCATATAGAACTTTCAGGCAGCCCATGACCGAGTTCAACCTTATGCATTTGGCTTATCCAGTAGGCAAGCTTTCTTGCCTAAAGAGCCGTGAAAAGTGCAAGAGGATCAACAGTGTCCGAATAGCTTTCTTGAAGAAAATATCCTGTGATATCCCGGACAGCACATCCAGTCAAAGTCTATCATAGATAAGGGATGCCCAAGTGTGATTCAGTTGAGTGCTGATGAATGATACTCACTTCAAGATAGGGGCTATTCCTCATTTAGGTTGAATTCCTTAGCTACTGAGGTAGAGATGTGGGCTACTTGGTAATGCTCCCTGGTAGTCCAGGTTGAACTCAACTACTAACACTAGGCTCGTGGAGCAAATCCAGTTGTCATGCTTGGTAAACTGATCACCAAGCGAATTCTCCAGTTTTCAGCATACAACGACCATCGGGAAAATGATGAGTGAAGATCGAGGGAAGAGCTTACATTTCAATTATTTGTTAGATTGCAAATGGATGGTTACTGTGAATAAAATGAATGTGCAGAACACCATTGTCACAGGAATAAATGGCCATGCATTTTCATCCATTTTAGGATGTCACACGGGATAACTTCGTGAATGTATTAAAAGGCGATGAGAAACTTGAAGCCAACAAGAAGAAGGTGCTGAAAAGGTGAGTTTGCGCGGAAGTGGATATTGTTGATGCGCTTGTGGATCTCATCCAGAATTCTAGTTTTGCAGGCCACCGTCTTCGGATTTACGAAGTGCGTGTCTAGTATTCTCGCAAGTAACTTGGTACATAATCTCTTTAAGTAAGCCTCCCAGAAGTCAGTAAAGAAGGATTTAGTTCACTCCAGGAAACCCAGTTTATCCACTTCAGTGTATGGGTTATCATTAAATCATAGACAGCAATCGGCACTGTGAACAGGTTTCGGAAATATGCAGATATGCGCAATTTTGAGTGGTCAGAAGTCTGCTCGGTGTTGTAAACTCTGGGTCGGTCGACTTTGGTTTGCTCAGATTCGGTTGTTTTAACTCACGGTTTGGAAAACGCAAATGAACACCGTTGTTTGCATGATCGAGACCCAAGTCCACTTTATCTTTTTCTGTCAATCTTTCCACTATCTGGTTTGCTTTTCGGCTTTAACCAGGTTCGGAAACAGATCTAATAAGTAAATTAACAGAAAGGTGGTTAAAAGCTTTTCGAATACTAAATTGAACAAAATCAGTTTTTTCCGATCCCGCCTGTAGTTTGTTGGGATACAGAGGGAAGAAGAGATGGTTTATAGAATAGGTGATCAAAATGATAGAGTCATCCTCACAATAAACCAGGTGTATTTACTGGAAAAGCCTCTGCGAAAACAAACTCCGAAGCTCGGGCTAAAACACAACAGCAATTCAGAAACAACGAATCAAAATGAACTACCGAACCCAGAAATTTGTGTGACAACGAATGTGGAAGGCCATAATGCGACACGACAGAAATCTGTAGGCGATCAATCAGACTATGAACAAAAGGTCTTCAGACAGAAACTACTTTAAACAGCAACCGAATTCAGAGGATGCAGGCCACAACGCAGCATAGTTCGAAATGGACCATATGGACCCCGATTAGTCCATGCTCCCTTTCGCTGCGACAGCCACTTAATTTCAGACAGGTATGGAGGAACTTCAGACCCAAACATTCACATATGATGTCACTCTGGTTGGACTTGAAACATCACCAAGGACAAAGAACAGGTGAACATCATCCTGATGAGCGACCAGCAAACGGATCATTTCCAAACCATTTTTGGATAAAAACATTTGGCTTCTGGGATATCCGCGTTCAAAATGTAGGTTCGCCTCACCTTGGTTATAATATTTTTCCTCCGTAGTGTATGCAATATGTAGATAATTTATGTAACAGATGTAATCATGCTAACACACGCGTGTTTCTGAAAGAGCTAAGTGTGACCGTTGCAGAGGCAAGATGATAAACACTGCCTGAAACCGCCTTCATGTTGTTAAAACCATAGAAACGACTACATCCCATGATGCAAGAAGTAACCAACGGACGACTGAACAATTGATTATTCATTCCCATATTCATGTGGCCATGCAAATAGTAGACAAGTGGAAGTTACTTCAGCTACTGATCGTATCCAAAATCGTGTATAAAACAATATTCTAAATTACGTGTTTGCTGTCCTTCCGTTTCCGCGGGTTTTTTGCTATACTACGCGTGGGAGCGCCACCCAATAAGCTCCTCCTGAAGTCCACCGTGAACTTTCTGCCCACTAACAGCGGTCGTGATGACAATGTGTTTATCTTCTACTCTGGCCATGGTGGGAATTCCCATATTGGTTTTCTAGAAGAAAATGTAAGTTTAGTTAATTTTGGTAACCACGGTTTTACCTCGCAGTTTTTTCAATCGGAAGCTAAATAGCGATCGGATTGAAAAGGCTTACGAAAACGTATGTTGGCGCATTGACATCGGTAATTGTTTATAAAGGGAGTTTATAGTCAACCTGACAAAATGGAACAGTAGCTAAGATGTTGAAGTTTCATAGGTCTCGTCAAGATGCTTTAAATGACACCGTCGCATATAGGTTTTTTTTATGAAGTTTACGGTCGTTCGACTCACATGATTTCGCGGTCGATCCAGTCAGGCTGCTGAGCAAGCGTAGATACCATAAACGAAGAAGCCGGTCGTTTACGGTCAGCAATGAGGCGTAGATGACACGGAGAACGCGTCAGCCGAATTCTCCCTGACAAGACAACATTCTGATTTTCGCTTCTAGAGCGACAGCACAATCTTTTATAGTATGAAGTTTTTGTACTTATGTATGGGAAACCATTGTGTGATGAAAAGCCGAGAAGCAATGTACGACTGTTCCATCCTTATTGGAAATCATCAATGGTGCGCTTGACAAATGCAAATTATAACGTTCGGCCACGAGCGACCAACACAAAGCCTGATTTATCCGCACTAAGACAGGATATATCTCCAGTCAAGGGATCCACATCACTTGTGACTGACTCATCGAGTAACTCATCTCGAGCTCACGAGAAATTTTCTTCTTGCCTTGTGACAGTTGTATGCCATGGAGTTGAACGATACCCTCGCCTACATGCATTCAAAAAAAAAGTTCAACAAATTGGTGCTATACGTGGAGGCTTGCTACTCTGGCTCTATGTTTAAAGATGTTCTTCCTACAAATATGGGAAGTAAGTAGCGTCAACTTCTGGCTGCTTCTTGCATGGATCCTCTTAAATGTCGTTGTGAACCTCAATCTTTTATACGCTTTACATGCAACGTTGACCAGTAAAACGGAACGAAGTTCCAAACTTGTTTCATGTTTGTTCACTCGACGATTTTGTATGGAAGTAGCCCATGACTCTACTAAGGAAGCCGATCCTTCATCGATTAATGGCGCTTCCGCAGCTGAACCAGTTTCATATGTGTAGAGGAAATCATTGCATAACCGGTACAACCCCAGTGGTATTTTGGTGTCACTTTGCTGCATCCACCAATGCCAAGTGGATAGCTTCATTGTAAATTCTCAATGGATCTTGCCTTTTATGAAAAGTACACTTTAACCCATTAACTACCAGGTTTAATTATTGTGGCGTCCCAATATTTGACCATTCTCGTCAATGGTCTTTTTTTGAGGGGTTCATCATAAGAAACTGGTTATCCATTTACACACATATTTGATTTTGACGGGATGACCCAAAGGAACCCAGATAAATATCTCATTTATGAGAGTGTTTGGCAACTTCCGCCCAATCTGGGTTCAAGTTTTTATTAAGTTTTAGGAAATTTCAAGGATTGCGCCTACCTGATTTGCCGCAAGAAGCACGAAAACCATTGTGTTTTGTCACTGGATTGTCAGCGACCTTCTGAGTAGTGTGTTAGTTTTAGACGTCTTGCAGCTTCATTAGTTCTGTGAGTCACAGGATCCATTCGTCGATAATTTGCCTCACTATTTAACACATCTTTGATATTGACCCATACTGTTTGTTCTCTTGTCTGAACCCCTGAACCTGCAGTCTACGCGACAACTTCAGCCAAGGAAGATGAAAAATCCGGTGCTATGTTTTGTATGGACCCGAAAATCGATGTGTGTCTAGCAAACGAATACTCGTTTATATGGCTTGTAGATTCGGAACAGGTAGGTTTCAAAGGAACTGTTACAGATAAGCCTGTCAGTTGTGGATGGCTAGTCCTGTAATATTCACCAACCAGTGGTAGTCCAGTTGATTCTTAAAACCATAAATTTTTTTGTTTTCTGGCATGCAGAGGATTTATGGCAATTCAGCCACCACGGCCGTTCGATGGCCCCAAAATAATCAAACCATTGGTTGTTTCTCCGAAATTTCCCACCATCCTCCCAATCAGATTCGCTTCTAGGCTTGCAGAGGGGTAGGAATGAGACTAACAAACGTCTGGGTGCTACAGTTTTAATTCGCCTTCCACGATGGGGCCGCCCGATTTCCACCGTTATTGGTTAAAGAAGCTGTAAATCATGCCCTCAAATCGATGGTATTGGAGTTCTTGTTATTATTTTCGGGTGAGTTCGTCTGTGTAAATATGTGGAGCTGTAGGCGCATCGGAATGATTGTAGTAGGCCAGCACTGGTTGCTTTCCTCATCCATTTTGATCCTTTCTTTTTGAATAGGGCCTCAACTGGATATTGAATGCACGCAGGGAAGCGTCAATTTTGAATACGGATGTTGACAGTGGTAACGTTGATAATGATGATGATAACGATGATGATGATGATGGTGGCTCTCCCGAACGCCTTCGACTCAATACATTTGTCGAAATGAACCAATGTGTCAATGGAGTTCATGCTGTCAGCTTCTATCCAGATGGTCTGACTGGTTGTCAAATGTGTGGGTATCTCCGGTGTATGCTGTATGCTAGCATTAGGTTTTCCTTCCTGTTCCACTATCCTTTCTTTTTCCACAACAAATAATTTATAATGCTTGTATGTTCGGAAGCATCACAGTTTTCAACTTTTGTTGCTCTTGATGATGGTTGATGATGATAATAATGATGGTGGGATCAGAAACTTAGAGCATCAAATCATTCAGATGTGTTCTTCGTGCAATTATGGCGTCCAGGAATAGCGGAGTGCTCACTAATTTACCAGAAGTATTTCATTCCGTACCTCGGTTGTCTTAACTCTAGTGATGGTCTCACGGTTTTGCCCACACTGGATCTTCTTGAAGTTGCCTAAGCTGATATGCCTGTCTCACATAGCTCCCCTCTGTCATTATTTCTCACCCGCGCGCAGAACGACATAAAAAAGCGTACACTGGAGGAGCAATACGAGGCGGTGAAAAGGAAGACGGTCTTAAGTAACGTGATGAAATACGGTGAAATGGTGAGTCATGAAACACCACGGAGTGATTCCGTCAGGTCACTTGTGAAAATCAAACTGTTATGATAATGAGTGTATTTATCGAGGTGACACTTGTATTTCGTTGCCTTTGATAGGTGACGGTCACGAGTGAAAATACTTGATCAGAAACTTCAGGTTTCATAGACGAATTTCAGCAAGGTTGCTAGTCCAGGCATCTAGATATCCAAGCCTAGCCACTCTCACTTTACGCACAACCAAGCGATGTGTTTGAGTACCTTATGATTCATATGCTTCTGTGCCACGGTACAAAAGTAAGTCGAATCTGTATGAATCATTTACAAGTAGCTCAGAGGAAGAATAGTTTTACACGATGACTGAAGCTCCCATCTGAAAAGTTGACACTCGAGGAGCCGGTCGATAGGTTGCCACGTGATGTGGTTTTCCGTTTTTGAACGATGAGTGACGCTCTTTGCTGTCTAAGTGAAAGCCAATCACACTGCTGTTCAGTCACTTGTGACTGACCGGATGGTTGCCGGTTAGTAATTGCGTGCCTTGTACCTGTACGAGCGAACGTGGGTGATAATACTAGTGATTCAGTGGACATCAGTGCTATACACTGAGGTTCGTGAGACGGTTTCGGTACTGATGTACATTGATCAACAGGATCTTTCAACACTAGCACGTGAGTATTAAGGTGTGAATCTACGGTCGCTAGGTGAGCCACTACTTCATTATACGGACCCAGACGCAATCTTAGTTGATACTGCACTTATAAGCGTCTGTTTTTTATTTCAGGCGATGGGAAGTCTTCCAGTTGGAAAATTCCATGGTCATTTTGATCTGCTGATGCACCGGAATGATGGGGTGATAGCAGTATGTGTCAAGTACAATACTGGATATTATGAATTGTCCATTTGAACAGTCACATCTTACGCATTGAATGGTTAAAGAACCAAGTGACCACTTTGTATTCAAACGACACCCAAATATGACGCCACTTCAGCGGCAGCAACGCTTACATTCCCAGTTAACATCGACGAAGACTGCCAATTAAGAACTGACCCAATATTATCAACTAAACATCTCTAGATGGAAACAAGAGTTACTGTGACCAGCAACGTTCATGCAAGAAGCTTTTCCATGAAGTTTGCAACAAATGCCCAGATAGATAGATAGATAGATAGATAGATAGAGAGATAGATAGATAGATAGATAGATAAACA
>NW_008752117.1:59986-108413 GCF_000715545.1 Opisthorchis viverrini
TAGATAGATAGATAGATAGATAGCTAGATAGATAGATAGGTAGTTAGATAGATAGATAGATAGATAGATAGACAGATAGATAGATAAACAGCCAATTAGAAAGACTACCTGGCAAACTGACTGACAGCAGGCATAGACCAATAGACAAAACTATAGGCACGCATTTTGATGAATCGCGGCCAGTCCGCATAAACACAGTGGAGCGAGTGAATCGTAGATCAAACACGTGGAGCGTCCGATGATTGTCTTTAGCATGGTCAGTGATAATCGAGCTTATATTGAAAACCAATCAGTCCAAAAGACAAGCGTTTAACCGATTCGAAACATTCGTGGAATTCATGTTACACCCTCCGACGGAACATAGTGTTTACCACTGACCATGAAAAGAGCACGGGATTTGTCACCTGCTACACTCAAGGTGCTACCTAATTCCGCAACGGGATCATTGTGTCATCAACGAGTTTGGTAGGACTTTTCCACGGCATTGACCTAGGCATGAGAGTTAAGACCCATGTTCAGGTATTCAGCGAAAACGTTAAACGTTCAGTGATGTTCTACGTACTCCAAACTGATGTACAGGAGAATGAATTTTGTCAGTAATTTGCGATACACTGACAGACGAGTGATTTTGTGTAGTTTCCTCCTGTTAGCAAGTAGTCTTGAAGACAATTTCTTCCTATCGGCATTGCAAGTGATGTTTAATTGTCTTCTGGGTTCCAGCCAAATGCTGTAGATCGAAAGGGGCCTGGCCAGGCGCATTTGATATTACATTTTCGACGATTGATGGAGACAGCGACCGAGGAGGAACATGAAGCCGCCTGGCGAAGGCTGCACCGTGAACTTCAGGTTAGTAGTTTCCTTTTTCTTATGGGACTGTTCCCAAAAAATAACTGAAATTACGATTAAAAGCTGCTTAATATAAGAGTGGAGTAGAGGATGCATTCGAGAAAATAATCGGTCATCAGTCGAATGTTTTAGCGGCCGTTTCTTGAAGCTACACAAAAATTAAACGTGGTTCCTTTAGATTTGCGAATCACATGCCGCCACAACTATTCTTCTGACTTCTTTCAGGTTAGCCACATTGTCAAGAAAACGTTTCGCGATATCGTCGTGGATGTGACAACCCACCATAAGCCAACGGTAATGGGTTTGTCCAAGAGGGAGGAGCGCATGTGTTTCCAGGAAGTATTTGATCAATTCCGGACGCACTGCTTCACAAATCTGCAGGCAAGTTGACCTCGTGATGCGCGAAAACAAGGGTGCACAAAGATATGCATCCATTACTAGCCAATGCATTCACCCACGACGTCACGTAGTGTTCATTAGTTGAACATTTTGTAGGCCATTTTCCGTCATAACCCGTTAACACTAGGGCAACTGATGGAAGGTTGAAAGTAAAGTAGATGAATCGGTTCAGTTTAATTCAGTTCAACTCACTTGAGTTCAGTTCAGTTTAGTTTAGTTTAGTTTAGTTTAGTTGAGTTGAGTTCAGTTCAGTTCAGTTCAATTCAGTTCAGTTCAGTTCAGTTCAGTTCAGTTCAGTTCAGTTCAGTTCAGTTCAGTTCAGTTCAGTTCAGTTCAGTTCAGTTCAGTTCAGTTCAGTTCAGTTCAGTTCAGTTCCGATCCGTTCAGTTCATTTCAGTTCAGTTCAGTCCAGTCCAGTCCAGTCCATTCCAGCCAAGTCCAATCCAGTCCAGTCCAGTCCAGTCAAGTTCAATTCATTTCACTTCAGTTCTTTTCGGTTTAGATTTTTTGGGATTCAACCGTAGGCGATCTTCCTGAAATCCCATCAGCCTTGTTTTCTAGATGATCACTTAGTTGGAGCGAACCATCGCTGGTGGTTCACTTGTGTCCCCTGTCAAAACCGAATTTGTATGGAAGCTGGAGCATTTGCCAAAATCTGTCCAATTCGAAATGCGTCTACCTGATGGGCTCCGAAAAGGGGCGACGTATTTTGTTTCGTATAGTTCTCACAGTTTCATTCATCTGCTACGTAGCTGAAAAAATTGGCGTGTCCTCTGCTAGCAATGAAGCAGTTTACATCAAGACGCTTCGCTTTGTCCGAAATTCAGATATGCGAATTCTCACCAACACCTCTCATAAGTGACTTTTTTCTCATCTCGGGTTCAGTATCCGCTCGATATTCAGTGTGCCTGACTGACAATTTTCCCTCCTCTTTTGCATCATAGTTTGCCCATTTTCTCGGGAATGTTTAACTGTGTTGGTGTGCGGTAGATTGAACCTTGTGTGAACACACATTTCTGTTTCATTGGAAGCAATGTCAGGGATTGGTGCAAACCTGTGTTAGACATGCCTGGTTCTCGGTCCGTAGTATGCGTGTTGCATATTTCGTTTGCATGCCAGGACTGATTTCCTAGCTGAGCTTCTGTTATCTTTCTGTCCTCAGGTCCCAGAGGTAGACCAGCACACAACTCAGCTAATGAACTTGTGCCAAGCAGGATACAATCGCGAAATCCTCATTGAGTCTGTCCACAACTTCTGTTCCTAACGGGCACAAATCGGGTTGTGGGATGTTTAAAAAATAAACTGGATTCCAGCTGGTCCGTATCGTGTTTTTCGTGGGTTGTGTTTTTCCATCAAACTGGCCGTCCTAAGATTGTTCGGGAAAAACCGAAAGCATTTAGGTAAAACCGTCGGGATTCTCAGTTCTTGGGGACGCATGAAGACGCCTCCACATATCTGACGTACCAGTGCACGATAGGTGCACAGGGCGAACAAAAATCGGCCGGTCGGCCGACACAGGTAGAACAGTTTCGTTTCGTTTGTCGACCCATACACACACAGCTCAAATTTCAATGTTTCTCTTGATCAATAAATCATGCTGGAGACGCATCATCAAACTTAGCCACATCGACTTTGAATATGTTCTCATAAAGCCCTTTACAACTATATCTGATATTTGGATGAGGACCTTGGGAAGGCTGCGGTTTGTCCAACAATCAGACTGGTAATGAGTCTTTCGGAATTGTCTGTTTTGGCAGTTGTTCTCTTACCACATTGCCAACCTGATGTTGTTGCACCAGATTCATCAACTGGTCGATGTTTACGCACGTGGGACGGGAAGGGACCGACTCCAAGCCAGATGTATCTTGTCCACAATCATTATCCAGTTATTCCAGAAGGGAAGGTTTTGGTACACAACAAAGTGTGTACAACTATTGTAGAAATGAACTGCTACCCATACGATTGCTGAAAAAGTCTTTAGCAACTCACAGCACACCTCAAAATTCTAGGTTTCATTTAATAGGAATATAACATGATGTTCAATTAAAGCAAGGTTGGTAGGAAATCGCAGACGAATAAATCAACGACGAATCAACGCCATCGAGTTGATGAGGTGTGACAGTTGCTTCACATTTTCCAAGGATGTCCACCTTCGGACTCAAGTACAAAATCATTCCGTGCTGGACAGTCATTCTGCCGTTGACCGGAGCTGTAAAACTCTGTATAACATTGTGTTTGTATCGTGTTTTCAATGTTTTATTGATAATTTAAAAATGTCTGTTGTCTCGAACTCTCGTTATTCTGTATAGGGTGATACCTATTCTGCTTTTTCGTCAACAAGACCAGCCCTTTTTGTACAAAACTTGTTCGATTCTGTCAGCAAGTATTTTGCTTGAAAGGCAACGGGTGTCCAGCTTTTGCGACGTGTGACTGACTAGGGTTCGTCCCTTTGGAGTACTGGTAATGTTCTCTTCTACACTGTTTCCGTAGAGGAGAAATTCTGCAAGTAATTTCACTATTTGGAATTGATCAAGTACAAACAGGCAAAAACACCATCAATGTCACATCTGTCCGAAAAGCATACCATACCATTGTTGATTCGACGAATCGTCGATTATTTTTGGAACACACAGAACTAATCTGTACAGAAGAAGTCCAATGAAAAGCACAGGCCTTCTACTAGTTCGTCTGTTTTCATACGATTTGATCTAACGGCGGATGATGTTTAACTGAAAACAACCAAGACACTTCCCTGGATGGATGACTAACTTGTATAACTTCGGCGGATTTTCAACAAACCATGTTGCCTGACTGAGTTCAAATTTCCTAAAACAGTCTCGATTGGTTTCTTTCTCCGCATTCAGGATCGCCGGCTGTTGCAACCAGAATCCTATCTTATCGTGGACGTTCGTTACTATTCCAAATACCTCACTTATGGCACAGCAGGATTAGTTACATAAACTGGAATACACATATGGTTGCTGAGAAGTTTTAGACAGCTGACGACCTGTTTCGCCATTCTTGAGGCTCATCAGTTAGGCACATTTCCTGGGTTCCCATTGGCAATGTGTTCTAGATAATCATTTCGTGGAAGCGAACCATCATTGGCGGTTCACTTGTGACCTTTGTCAAAACCAAATCCGTTTACTAGCGCGAGCATTTGACAAAATCTGTCGGGTAAAAGTAGAACATGAGGTTGACGGAAACTCTCAGACTGCGACTACCTGATGAGCTTCAAGTAGGGCGAGCCCGGTCGTAGATTTACTATGTATGTTGTTTCGTAGAGTTCGCACAATTTAACTCCTCTGCTGCGTAGCTGAAAAGCTTCGCGTTTATTTCACTCGCATCGGACGAGTCTTTATCCAGAATTCCGTTATGCCGATACTCACCAATCCCTCTCACAAATACCAGATTTAATCGCGGACCCAATATCCATTTGACATTCAGTGAGCCTCAGTGAATATCTTCACACTGCTTAGCATATTGGCCAGGTTTTTAAGAGAATGCTGAAGCCTGTTGGTGAACGTTAGGAGAAATCTTATGTAAATACACCTTCCTGTTCGCTTGAAAGCACCCTTAGTCATTAGTACAATACTATGCTCAAAATGTAGGAACCTATGTCCTTCACATGCTTGGTGAATCATTCGCTTCCACGATTAGCTGAAATCCTGTTAACTATCTGTCTTCATGTCTTCGAGGTAGCTCAGCATACAGTTCGAATATTGGAGCTGTGCAAAGGACACGAGGCTGAAATCCTCACTAACTCTGTCCACAACGTCTTTTCCTAACGGACACATCCGTTGCTGCCTGATTTTGCCAAAACAAAATGTATTGCAGCTGATCCGTAACGGGTTTTGTCATCGTCGCGAAACGTGCGTTGTGTTCTTCCTCAAGTTAGCCGTCCAAAGGTCGTTCGGTAAAAAACAAAAGCATTTAGGTAAAACGGTCCGGATTCTCAAACCTTGTTGACTCATCAAAACGCCTCCACCGAGCTGACGTTCCAGTGCACGATAGGTGCACAGGACGACCAAAATTTGGCCAGTCGTCCGACACAAGTAAAACAGTTTTGTGTCGTCTGTCGACACAAATACACTGCTCAAATTTCTACGTTTTTCGTGATCACTCTAGCCGTGATAGAGACGCATCATAAAACTTAGCTCCACCGACTTTCAATATGTTCTCATACAGCCATTCAAAACTTCACCTTATATTTAGATGAGGTCGTTCGGAAGGCCTTAGTTTGTCCAACAATCACACTGGTATGGAGTCTTTTGGGATTGTCTGTTTTGGGCAGTTGTCCTCTTACCACATTGTCAACCTGATGTTGTTGTATCAGATTCATCAACTGGCCGATGTTCATGCGCTTGGGACGAGAAGGGATCGATTCCGTTGCAGATGTGTCTAGTCCAGAATCGTTATCTAGTTACTCCAAAGAAGAAATTTTGGATACATTAGATGCGCAGTAGCGAACGTAAATCAGCACAATGTACAAACCGATTACTATGGGCGGAAGAATAACTGCTTATGAAATGACCAATAAAACGCCATGCGACAACGTAGGCCAGTTGGTCACTCCGTTCATACGCAACAAAATCTGCAAAGCTACGCGTGAAATGACCTGCTACCCATAAGATTGCTGAAAAATTTTCAGCAAGTCACGTCAAGTCTCACACTTGTCATTTGATAGGCGTGTAATATGATGTTCAATTAATGCAAGGTTGATAGAAAGTCGCAGACGAATAAATCAAACACGAATCAACGCCAACAAGTAGACGCGGTGTGACAGTTACTTCACACGTAGCACGGATGTCTATCTTGGGACAAACGTACAAAATCATCCCACAGACTGCGACGGAATAATGTATGTGAAATATGGACTACATTATACAAACATTCGTACACCGTAATGAATTAGTCGCCGTTTGGAGCCAGGTAACATGTTCTCTGGTAGGAGCCTGCGACTACATAACACCAGCAGAAAATACGTCGTCATTCGGTAGTTGGTAGCTTGTTGTGCTGACTGCAAGGAATTGGCGATAAGCAAGCCAAGAAGCATAGATTCCCCGTCCCGTTAACTTTTGTGTTGTGACTTTATGAGAGCCGCAGTCATTCCCCTTCCGTCTATCGGAGGGTATGTGATTCACCCGCGTAATCCACTGGCACCCTACGACAGACAAACACCTGATGGTGATATCAAGCCAAAATCCCAACTTAGACGGCAATCCAATTACTTCGTTCACATACACAATTTAGCAATCGAATGAAGCAAGTTTGTGCTACCAGCTGGTGGAGCTCTTCAGCTACAACAAGTCTTTGGATAAATCTCAGGGTGATATAAAAGGAATGTTGCTGATATATCCAACTACATTTCCTACCCCTGTGCTTTGTGCCAGAAAAGGTCACAACAGCCTTATTCCAAACAAGCGAGTGTGTTCTAGTGGAAAAATTTAGAACAGCCCCCGGCAGACTGATGGCTTTTATTGAACACCTTCAACATCTATCGTGTTCCTGTGAGATGTCTGAACGCAAATCACATTCGGTCGTGCTTCTATGGCGCGCATGAACGCTCATCAGCTGTTGCTGAATTCATTGAATGATTGACTGGCCTGGATGCCTGTCGTATTTCCTATTGAGATATTGGTGTAGTTTTAGGGTCCTATTGGGTTCCGACGCTCCTAGGTTTATCTTCAGGAATCGGACCTACTTGATAGATACAGATACTCTCATCCGCACATTACCCACGTCTTAACTTAACTTCACACAAATAACTTTCTCGTGTATACTGGTCTCCTTCAATTGGATTGTGAATTCTGTTCCGTGATCAGTTGGTTCATTGCCCTCCGTGCGTCCCAAGGATAAATCATGTTAACGATTCCACTCCCGAGGATGGCTAGTGTGATAGTGTGGATGCATGAGTGTGATATTTGATCCAATCGAAATTCCCGGGACAAGCCAAAACTTAATTGGCGCTGCGTTTCTCTAGGCTGCAGGTTAACTAACGTAAATGATGTCTTCGCTTTCCACTATAAGGGACGTTAGATTGAACAAGGTGCAAGGGATTTAACATGTCAGTATTTTCCCGGACTGAACGTGCTATGAAAACGACAGAAGGGAATCATGTAACTTGGTCAACCCCACTCCATATTTGTCTTGGTTGACAAGGGAAATCATAGAACAACTATTAGATTCCCCGGATTGGAATGAGGGCATTGCTTCTGGATATCTCGAAATAGCTTAGTGGGTAGGGAGCGAACTGACTGGTCAGAGGGTTCGCGGTCCCGGCCTAACCCTGTCATTTTGACTGCTCCAGTGTAGAATTGAGGAGTATCTCTACACTCGTTCTTGTTTTGGGTGGCACGGTAAAACCCCTTAATGATTTGTTTATATTTACTAGTTTTAATGCACATGAACACCCGCGGTTCATGTCATATTGCACAAAAGGATGGACAGGTGTTCGTCACGTGGACGAATGAATTATACAAGATAGAACCATTTTCGGTGGTCGTATTGAATGTCTACCAACGTTCACTAACTTTGTAGCCATAGGATTATAATAACGATGATGCGAAATTAAATTCGTCTAGGAATTTTGGATGGTTGTGTCACTTTTGAGAAGCAAGGAAATTCATCGACAAATGTCAGGAAGGAATTGGAGCGACTGATCGGAACCTTTGAGTGCAACTGCAATTACACTGTGCAGCCAAGAGAGTGAACTTGGTGGCCTACATAGCAGCTCGCTATCGACCAAGTCAGCATCACAGTGGATTTATGGCTTGACACTCGAAGCATCGTTCCAATGATTGTCCTCAGGACATCAAGGGACGCCACTGCGGCCCAAGACAGATGACCACAAATATGGAATGTGCTCATGTTATTGAGAAGAGGTGTACAAACGGAGCAGATGAGACCTGATTGAAGGAAATTCTGAAGCACATTTTGGTAGAATATCCTTCGGACCAGGAGGCGTTTAGCGAGAGTGTTGGAAAACACTTTGGAGTTGCATAGAATGTGGGACAGGAGAAATGTTAGAACTTGAGTACAAAGAAGACTTGTACTGGCTTGAAGGGCTCAGAAGGCGCTCTTAGACGGCCCAATACAGCGCAAGTGCTTCTGGCTGTGTCTGATAATACTCACATTCGGAATCCTTTGTTCGAGTTCATTCGCATTCACAAATGTCATTAAGGTGATACTAGTTCGCAGTGGGCGCAGAACTTTGAACCTGATGATTGATAGTCCCGAGGTTGAAACGGAAATATTAAAGTGACAGAGGTAGCTTGCGGTAAAGAAAAGTGCAGCTATAAACCAGTGGTATGAAATGTCCTGTGATAGCGCGAATGTTAACATATGTGAGCTCTATGAAGTCACTGGGCTAGAATGCAGTTAGATCGGACCGCGGAATAACAGACTCAACTCCAAATGCGTCAACAATGGAATTGTTTTCTACACGAAGGAGTTCTAAAATCATGTGACGAATTTTGGGACAAAGTAGATGGAGATGTTTTCAGCTAACGATTTCATGTCAGTATTTAGATCTGGATTTACAGTCAATTTGAATGTATCCTATATTACCGCAGATAACCCACACTTCGTTCGCCTGTGAGGGCATGAATATATGAAACACTTCCGTCCTCGTGATCCGCATTTTCCAAATTTCAATCACCGAAATGGAATTACGATCTGTGGAATGAGGCATTGATGGGTATGTGGCACCAGAATTCGTTCAAAATTTGAATTTGTTGTCTATTCGCATCCACTAATTATTTCATTTAGAGTCGTTTAACACCGCTGCTTCATCAGTGTTTGTTACATGCTTCACATCCTCATACTGCTCACATATTTTCCGAATAGCAACTGATAAGATGAATGTAGAACTCCTGATGCAACTGCGAAGGGCGACACTGGCCACGTTGCAGTCGCAGGGGAACAGGGATATTTCAAAAGTGGAGGAGCTGCAGAACGAATGGACCAACTAGACGAACAGCTTGAACGCATAAAAAAATGCGTTACAGAGGCACGCTCGAAATGCTCAAGGCTGCAAGAGTTTCATGCCTTGCCGCTGCAAGAATTAATATCCTCGTATTCGACCACTTGTATATAATAAGCGATTAGATGACTGCAAATTCTGTCAAGAGCGCAGTATCCGTGGTTGATCCAAAGTGGAAAAATGATGATATTACACCATCTGGGCTTCGGATATTGAGTCAGCCAGACAAACAAAACGAAATCAATTTGAATTACCAAAGAATATTCTCAAAAGTGAGCGCCGTATACTCCCGGTTCTCCGCCTTGACAACTAGTTGCCAGCATTCGCAAAGCAAGCCCAACACCGTGAAATGTCCGGAATGCTCGAGGGAATCGAAAATCTCAAAAACCGAAGGGACAGCTGCAGTCCGTTCATTCAGCCTCAGCTCGCTTAGAGTTCGGTGAAACTAACTGGGCATAACGTGGGCCACGTGCAGTTGGTTCACTGCCAGAAGAGCTGGCAAGGTTCAAGAACTGTGCTGTTCCCGATTCTAAGCGGTCTCTACGGGGGTTCATGGATAAGCAGTATACTAGAGCCAGTTCGTCAAGGATTTCAATGCGGCTTCTGCTCGACTCTACGACTTGCTCCGTCAACATCGGGAATTCTAGTGTACCAGAGAAGCATATGAGGCTTCTGTACGTGTTAAAGCGGGGATACTGGATCAGTAACTGACCAGATGTTCACCAAACAAATGTTCACTGTTGCAACGGACGCTCCTGGTTGCGGTATTGGCACAGTCCTAAAGCGAAGGAATTGAGTTACCGAACTTGCCAGTGGTTTACCGACCAACGCTGAGCAGAAATACTCAACGATTGAGAAAGTGTGTAAACCAACTGTCCGAGTCATGGATAAGTTGTGGCCATACCTGTCTGGACAAAGATCTCATATCGAGACCGATCAAAAACACCTAGGATGGCTACAAAAGTTTTCCGTCGCCGCGTTAAATGGATGGGGTATTGGGAACTGAAAAAGAAACAGGTAACTAAAAAACGTCCCAGAGTCACCCGGAAGCTAATGGACAAGTACCCCGAGATGGCACACACATGAAAAATACGGCTCACTACGGCAGACAGCCTTGCTTTCAGAACGAACAACTCAACAGTTGACAATATTCCCTCATTTGCAAACTAATTTGGTTTTTCGGAAAACACACCTGGAACCAAGCTGAATCTCTCGTTTGTGATATTTCCAAGCAACTGGATTTGCTGCAGAAGGGCGCCGCATGCTTCGGTGGCTACCAAAATCGAGATATCGTGATACATGTATATTTGTAGTGCGCTTCTCATAAGGTTGCTGAAAGTTCGTCGAATGCCAAGGACCGGTTTCCCCTTCTTAGGGCTCATCAGGTAGGTGCAGTCCCCGATCAACGAGTTGCTGGCGGCCAAACGGGGGGGGGCCGGTTCCTAGGGCGTTGCTAGCTCATTGTGTGCTGACCGAAGGCAAGTCTCTCTTCATGCAAGGTCGAAATCCGCGTCTTCTGTTTGATGAGAAAATTGGGTTACGGAGGGTATCATCCGTCTATAATTGGCCGTTCGTCAGTGAGTATCCAGAGACGTTCAGGAAGACGCGTTTAAAATGATAATATGGAGTAGAATAGTTTATTTTGAAACAAGGTGCACGAAAGAGTTTTAATTTCCTGTCCTATTGTCTGCAATTGTGCATTTCGATTTTCCTGATAAACCGCGGCGAACGGCTTCCCTGCATTCACTGGTACATAAATTACAAAGATGAATCCAGCTGAAATGCTTCTTTGTGATCTTCCGCTTCAACCGAATGTGGCAAACAACCTGCTCAGTATTCCAGTTCGTACGATGTTTGTGGAAAGCAATGCGCTGTTGTTTATGTTACATTACTAGTGAAGTTGCTCTAAACTCTTGGACAATACACGCAGGTTCCGCCATCATTCGAGCTCCCGTCAAATTAGAAATCGTGTGCAAATGAGAATGGTTGTCAAAGTATTCTTACTCTAGCTAACCAGTCTCCGCTACAATATACCCAAGAAAATTGCACAAGTAATAGACATTTTCGGAGTACTTTCTCTTTGTCGCTAGATAAGGCCGTCGAATCACAATGGGCTGACAAATTGTAGATGGGGTTTTTCTAACTTCGATCACAACTTCGATCGGACAACTTGAGTCGGATATCTATTCCCGGTTTTGTGAGTTGCGCATTATTGGCGATTCCCAAATAGGATGAAATTGCTTTACAGTGATTCGCGGAATGTCAGTTTAGATTGGGTTCACTTAAAGGACAATTTGAGGAATTGCGGAACTTCTTCCCGGAATTGGTCCGTCGAGTAGGCGGTCAACACGTGACCATGCAATGTTGTTATCCGTTAATGTAGGATGAGCGGCAATATGTCAAATCTTGGTGAGAGCTAATCACACTGCCAATGCGCCGATCGGGACTCACTGGTCAAGTGCTGAATGCACTAGTTGGACGTTCACGGGTTTGGTTCGACACTACCTGGATGTCGTGAGATGCCGCACCGCTGATGAGTCCCAGTAAGGATGAAATGGCTTCGAGGTGCTTCTCAGCTTTTGGGCATATAAGGCCTTTATTTGCATGAAGAAATTTCCACAGAACAATTCCCAGGATTTCTTACACTATTAAACCTGACGCTCAATGTTTCCCTAATATTCTCATGGAATGCGCAAGGAATTTAAACACACTATCTCAGGGGCGTCCGAATAGAATTTCCGTCCAACCCGAAGTTTGCGGCTTTTTTTGGGTATTTTAATCCAACGCTTATCTTTACTGAGGAGAAACACTCATCACCAAACTTATTGATTAATCATATTATAGGCAAATTCCTGCGGATAGCCCGAATGGAACAACTTTGTTTATGACAAATAATAAACGGATTGCGACAAGATAACCTGAAAATGATCGCAGCGAACGGGACTTTGGCGAATACTGCGTAGACAATCGATCGACTACAGTTATTTGCATAGTGCACAGGTCCAGTCGTATCGAATATTTACATTCGACCGGAATTCGGTTTTACACATGAGACTGTAGTCTGAAAAGCTGCCCAAAATCCCTGCATGCGATAACGCGAATGACCGTGAACCGGTATCGCAACACTGTCATTGGCATTCCGTTGCACTAAACAGTTGAATCGCAACGCACTGCGCTTGCGACGGACGAGATACGATCTGCTAACAAGCGAGTTACTCCGACTTTGGCAGTCCGTGGATTCTTCCTCTGGGTTGTTGTATTGCACCCAGGATGAAAGTGTCGAAATTCACTGCTGATTCGCTCACCCATCATTGGGGCTTCCTCTAGTTAATGACTCAACGAAGAGGTTGAGTTCCTTCCGAATTTGCGGCCTTCCAAAATTCCATAAGCCAAATGTTCCCGTGAGACAGTTAGTAGACGGAATAGGTTGCACACCGCATGAACAGGCGTGCTTCTAGTCCAGTTTTTCAAAATCCTTCACCGGAAAATCTTGTGTTTAAAGTAGGAATTCACTTGACTTCGCCAACCAAGTAGCCGGTGTCACTATTGATCTAGATGATATTTCTATTAGTTCCGATGTGAATTCTTTTTGATCAAATGTTCCAAGAGGGGACTATTCAGCAACAAGCAAGTGACATTTATTAACATAAACCATCTTTTCAGAACGGGCGCAGCTAACGGTAGATGAAGTAGTGGATGGTATAAAAGCATGTCTGAATCTCACCCAATTCGCTTTTGGCCCAGTGGTTTATAATCAATAACAAGATTTAGGAATGAAATCTTCAATACTCTCGGTTTGGGCAATCATATTTACGGAAAAACATTTGAAGAGAACTTTAGCCGGATTGTCATATCCACCTAAGATATTCTGGCCGTACGTTGATGACACTTTCGCCATGATGAAATGAGAGAAGGATAGTGAGTTTTACAACTGTCTGAATGGACTGTGTCTACGGATCCAGTTTAGTATAGAGATTGAGTCAACCTCAGGTACACTGGTCTTTTTAGACTGCATGGCGCATAAGGTGTGGGGAACTAAAGACCACAGTGTACGAGAAGACACCCGACACTGGGGCAAATTTAAGCTACTCGTCCGACCATCCGAAATCGATATACGTTTGCATTGTCCCATCAAAGTTCAGGTGTGTAAGGGCCCTGTGGACCCAGAATCTGATCGCACAGCGGCTAAAGTTGAAACAAACAACTATACTCGGAGCAGTGGATACATGGCTCGCTTGATAAGGCGTCAATTGCGAGGAGTGTGGGTACCGGTGGAGAAACCTAACAGGGTAGGGACAGGACCACTGTTATTCCGTATACAGCAGGGACATCCGAGGTCGTTCGAAGAATTCTAAACACGGCTACCATAAGCGTAGCTCTCCTGAGAGGAAAATACTGCGCTCTGCACTAACGCGGTTGAAGGATAGCCTCTCAACAAACAGAACCAAGGACTTCCTCTACGAAATTAAGTACAAAGACTGCACCAGGACAGACGGCCAGGGAGCTGCACATCAGAATCGGAGAGTACAGTAGAAAAATTAGCAGACTGCCTAGAAACGCAGATGAACATCTAGCGTTACTGGAAGCTTTGTCGATTGCGGAAAACTTGCTTGATATATTTAGAAAATGTTGAGGCGAGGACCATGGTTCACGTCACAGAGACTGATAGCCGAGGCCGAAGAAATCACCAAGTATATCAGTGTTAACGGAAAAAACGGCGTTGAACTGGCAAGCGTGTGGAGGACGGCTTTAAATCAGTCGAGCTAACGCGTGTTGGTATGCGATCATCAGTTGGATGAGTAGTCAAGTTCTGAATTTCACTTGGCCTAAACGCACACGCGGGAAATAATTCTGGGAGCACAAAACCCCAAAAAGACCGGGGAAAATCTACTAGTGCCAACCGAGGTGAATCATCAATCGAAGCAGCAGGAAGTGAAATATTAACGAAACAAATCCGGTTAGAATTCATTTGAAACTCCTTCAATCCACCAAAGTACGATTCGGACAACCCTAGTAACGGACAAGAGTCCGAGTTCACAGTCAACACTGATCTAGTGTGACGATCTGCAGTAGGCTCACTGATAGGTTGCCCGCCTTTCTTGTAACCTGGCCAACTTGGCAACCTGCTCACTTGATCTGAAGAAAATTTTGTGTCCAAAGCGAAACGTTGCCGAAAAAAAACTACCGATTTCTTACTGAACCCTTCTGAAACGTATAACATCTCGCTTATCATGTAATGTGTTCACGTTCACGCTGTTTGATACCAACTCAGCACAGAACGCAGTGTCTTCCGAGAAGTTGGCAAATGATTGAATTGTCAATTGAATGAGTATTAATTTGAAGGATAATTTTTCGATCTAGAATTATCTAAGCTGATGAGTGAATGGAGCAAAAATGACCTTTACGTGGGTTTTCAGGTAGCATAGATGAGGACTTTGGATGGAATATGTCCTGTCAGCAAACAAACACTTCACAGAGGTTCGTAGATCACCTCATCACTGAAGTTTATCAAGTCACTGAACTTTGTCTACCGTTTCACCGCCGAACATATGGGGCAAGAGACAGAGGATGACTTCAAACGGTTGAAAGGCGATGCAACTTTAAGGGGAGTCCGATGTACGAATAAACACAGTGATTTCACAAGTAAGCTTTTGTGTATGATGCGTTGCACCATGATGTTTCCCAAAGGTAGCTGCTACAAAAGCGTTAAAGGGAGCAAATATTCAGCGGTGCGATAACTAACTAACGCCACGTGAAAAAATTAGCACATATAAGGCTTTGCGATAACTTATTTCACCGCGGTCACCGATGTAGTTACGGAAATTTTGGGAAACTTGCTAACGTCTGAATTTGAATACCCAAATTGGTACACTAATTCGCCTACTCAAACATTGTAAGTAGTTTACGATGATACAGTTGAAGTTTAGCTACTTAGGCAACAAACGCAAGGTCTTATCGAATTTGCAAAACGATAAATCTGTCGCATAAACTTTCAGTATTTTCCAGGAAGGCGGCAAAAATTACACAAATGAATGCCACCGAACTCCCGATATCTGGTTGGGTAGTAACCACCACCGACCCGTAGTCATGAGACCCTGGTTTGAACATAGAGTTTCAGAAATCGTGTTTATTCGCAGCCCCAAAAACTCTCGCAAAGATCGCAGTTTTTCACAGGTCTTCTTCGAAACCAACTCAAGTTGGGGCCGCCGCAAAATATGGTTGGTAGCTGATTTCATTCGCGTTCATGTCAGTCTCTCTCCAGGAACAAGATCAAACTTCATCTCATCCGCAGAAAATTGCTTCATGAATTTGCAATTGGCTTAGAAGCTCAGGATGATCAGGTGGTCGATACTTGAAGTCACCGACTGTGTTTTGAATCCAGCCTTTCATGCCATTTTGTGCGAAAAATTTCAAGGCTGTTTCAAATAATCTGAGGAAAGCCCCCGCTAGATCAGTCTAGTAAATTTTGGGTCAAGGACTGCTGATCAATATTGTGACTAGCTCTCAGTTAGACTGGATATAGCGCCAATCATCCTTCAATCACAGAAACCAAATAACATAGTCACATAGTGTTGACAGGCTCATCGAGTGACGACTTATCAGAGGAAACATTTAGTCATCTCACAAAGCTATTGTTCCTTTGATCTACTTATGGATTGCTGGTGAAGTGAAGGCATTCGCTGCGGAGTTATTTATTCGGAAATACCAGGAGACCTGCAACAACCATTGAACATGGGAACAAAATTCTAATCTGCATTTTAGTTAAAAAAACTGGGCCCCGATCTTCACCCGAATGACCCTTCTTGAACTTTCCTGGAGATTCATTAACTCCACATATTCGTCGGTTAAATCCAAGCAAATCTTACAAAGTGGCTCCACGATTTCCGCAACAGATGTCCCTTTTTAATGGACGCAAAGCGAAATTGGACGAATAGCATATACTACACGCTTGCCTCCCCTCAGTAGTATCACCGTTACACACCTACACTCCATAAAGCTCGTTCGCATGCCATCGATGTTCATTTACATCCGTCATGTCGGCTACTTGCTTGCGAAGCTGCTTCCCATTCACTACTTTCGATGCCCGCCCATCTCGAATAGTATAGACGTTCCCTCGGTGCTCGGTGACAACAAACGACGCTTGCCATCGACTGCCCAGCTTCCGCGACCCCAGTCCACTCCTTCCAAGATTCTGGTGATCCTTTCACTTTACCTTCGTCCCTATGTGGAAGGTTCGGACCTTTCTACTTGCCGTTTTCTACCTAGTCCTTTCCTGAATGGCGGTCAATTTTTCTCGAGCTCTCCTTCTTTTTTGCTCTAGCTCCTCCGTCCCCCGGAGACAAGCGTGTTGCCGGCCACAACCCTGATCAATCGGAAAGCGCGGATGTCGATCGTACATAAGCATAAACGGGGACTTGTCTGTGGTTGACTTTGTGGTAGCAAGATGAGCTAACAACACCATCCGCAAGTTCATTTCCCTGTCACCTCCGTTAGCCGCGAGCCACTCCTAACTCGTTCGGGTACTCTAACACCCAGGTTCTGTGAGCAATTCCTAAACACTTCGCCCTCGAAGCAAGGACCCTGGTCGGTTAGGATCATTTTTGGCACCCCATGGTTGGCCAAGGTTTGATGCATTACTACTCAGCCGATCGTCGTCGCCCGCTGATTCGGCGTGGCAGCCGCCTCGATCCATCGCGACATGTGTTCTGTCATTATCACGATGTATTGGTTCCCACTGGTTGTCACCGGAAAGGGGCTAATTACGTCAACTAACCACAACTCGCCGATTTCTGAGACAGGACTGGGTTCCATGGGATGGGTTGCCCCTGTCATATCCCCTTTCATTAGTTCACAACGCTTACAGGACGCCATATTATCCATCACCACACATCTCATTCCGGACTAGCAAGCCCTCTGTCGAAGAAAATCGTATGTCTTGGTGCACCCAATAATTGCCATCTCATGGCATTCAACGATGAGATGCCGTCTCAAGACGCGAGATATCACGGGCAGCAAAACATCCGAATCAGGGGCGTTCCAGGAAATTATGCCAGTTTAATTCAGCTTAAGCCAATCGAAGTGACTCTCAAACGCTTCCAATTCTTTGTCTCCCTCTCGGTTCTCAATGTTCCTTCGATCCAACAAAGCGGCTGCAACCGTTTGTAACGCCGGATCCAGTCGTTGGCGTTGCTGCAACATTCCAGGATCCAGTTCGACAATGAGGCGATTGGCTCCAATCATGATCTTGGAGGCCAGATATTCAGCTTCCGGCCTTGGCAGCCAACCGGCCAAGTGGTTCTCCTTCCCGGGCAAGTGCTGGATTGCAACCGGAGTGCCCAGCATGCGAGGTTCCCGCAATGACCTCTGTGGTCCTGAATCCACTCTAGGGGTTTGTGATCGGTTTCGACATGAATCCTTTGCCCAAGCAGATATGGTCTCCACTTATCCAGGGCCTATACGATCGCTAAACATTCCTACACAATGATAGAGTACTGCTGCTCAGCGTTAGTCAGGACGCGACTGGCATATTCGATAGCTCAATTCCTCTGCTTCAGGAGTGCGCCAATACCGCGATCACTGGCGTCCGTTGCAACAGTGAACATCTCTCCGACCTTGGGAAGTTTGAGGGCCGGCTGCTGATCCAACATCCGCGCTTTGACACGCTCAAAATTTTCATGTGCTCTTCCAGTCCATTAGAATTTCCGATTTTGACCGAGCAAATCATACAATGGCGCAGCGATCTTGTTGAAATCCTTAACAAACCGTCTGTATTAGGCTGTTCGTCCAAGAAAGTGCCGTAGAGACCGCTTTTACTTGCGAACAGCACAATTCTTGATCTTTGCCAAATGTTGGGCAGTGTGCTAACTTCTCCCTGACCCACTTCATGCCCCAGCAGTGTCACCGATTTCCCAGCGAGCTATGTTTTGACTTCATTTATCCGCAGGCGAGTCTCCGGGATCCGCTTCAATACAGCTATTAAGTGAACTGCGTGCTCTGATTCCGATTTGCTGTACACGATATCGTCTCCGTACATGGTAACATTCTGGAGTCCATTCGTTACACGAAGAATCAAGCGCCGGAATGTGAATGGATCCCTGGACAAACCAAACGGCATTCGTCTAAATTGATATTGGATGTCCCCAACCGTAAATACCGTTTCCTCACGGTCCTCCTGCTTGATAGGTAGTTACCAATATGCGGAACGCAACTCAAACACAGTAAAGTATCGGGAGTGCTGGAGGGAATCGAAAACCTCTGCAACCGAAGGCACAGCCACAACCCGATTTACGGTCAATTCATTCAAGCGCCGGAAATCCACGCAAAATCTTCAGTTTCCGTTCGTCTTCCTTACAAGCACAACTGGGGAATTGTACGTACCATTGGCTTTTTTGTTTATGCCATTCTTCAAAATCTTCTGCATCTGTCTATGGACCCCCTCGACTAGATGGAGTGGCAAAGGACGGAAGCCATAAGGTCAGAAGCGTTCTGATGACGGAGGAATTGCGTTCCCAGTCCACGGGCAGAAGCCAAACGGATCCTCATCGCCCGTAAACTGTTCGGAACATTCCTCGACCACGGCCCCTTATTGAAGACACATTACAAGACGGAAGTTTTCGGACACACAGCCTCTCACGACAGTGCCTGGGTAACCCTCAAGCTTGATTGCGCCATACATTGTCACCAGCCTTCTGTGCTTTGTGTCAATCACGGGATCTGTGTCCTTGATAAAATTAGCTCGTAATATCGTCCGCTCTACGTCCGGGTTGATCAAAAACGCGTGCTGCACGGACTTGCCGCCAAGGCGTATCGACAATCCGTCAAGCTTCAGTTGATATCCACCAACAGCTCTCACAGCTAGCGCGAACGGTCTGCGTTCAGCTTGGTTCCTTCTTTGCATCAGCGATACGCCTGCTCCTGTATCATACGAGCATAACTCCTTTTTCTCGTCTACGTTGACAAAGGCTTGTATGGTAGCTTGTGTCAGTGCGCTAATCGCAACCCACCCAGGAAAAGAGGAGTACTCTAAAGTTTTATTGTGTACAAGCGATCGGTTACGAGGACACTGATTCTTCAAGTGGTTAAGCTTGCCACACATGTAGCGCCGGCTGGTTCGAGCGTGCCTCCGCAATTCCGTCTTTAAGGCTGCCAGCTGTTCGGAGAGTTGGTTCTCTCTGGTCGGCAGTTCCTCCATTGATGAACCGTCCCGGTTCTCCTGCAACTGCAACGTCGACAGTGGTGCCTCGATCAGCTCCCGGGACCAGACGCACCAGCTCCTCCAACCGCAACTGGAAAACAAGCGCGGACTGCACATCTTCGACGAACTGATCCGACAGCAACTGGTGTCGCGACACTCCGTCCAGCGCCGGCAAAGCGCGATCCAACAATTGCTGCAGGCCGGCAAAGAACACGGTCGGGTCAGATCCGGGTGGCATCCTGGCCGTCTTGAACCGCCTCATAGCCTCCTGGCGGCTTGTGGAACTCCGATGCCAAAACTACTTTTGCGGCTGCCCAGTTCACCTTCTGAGGGCCTAATCTGGCCGCATCCAGGGACGCCTCCGCCCAGCCCTTGCGGAGGCTCTTCAGGGCTGCCAGCGAACCCTGGTCGGTCTCCAGCCCGGCAGCCTCGGGAACCACCTCAAAGTCCTCCAGCAAGGTCCAAACATCCCAATCTTGAAAGAATTGCGGCCACGGGATCAACATCCTTATCCCGGTCATGGAACCAAATGAAAGGAGGAAGGCCTTTGATGCGGAGTTATGCCAAATGTCCAGTTACAGACCATTGAACATGGAAGCAAAACTCTAATCTACATCTTAGTTAAAAAAACTGGACACCCATCTTCTATTGAACAACTCTTCTTGAACTTTCCTGGAGATTCATTGACCCCACTCATTCGTCGGTCAAATCCAAGCAAATGTTACAAAGTGGCTCCACGATTTCTGCAACAGATGTCCCTTTTTCAATAGACGCAAAGCGAAATTGTAGGAATAACACATACTAAGCTCGTGCCTCCCCGCCGTAGTATCACCGTTACATTGGTAGTATGAAGATGTCGGGACAGTTCCAATTGCGATTTCGTCCAGTTAGTAAAATAGTCTATACCGCCAAGCCGAGAGGCGCGCAAACCTACCTCACTTCACGAATCTCCAGGAGGAGTCATCCCTGCAAATTTCCAGATACCAAACACTTTGCTTTGGTGATAATATGTATGCCGATACCGAACATGTACCCTAAGACTCCATGATTCCTGGTTATCAGCAGCTGAAAATAAGTCTATTGACAGATCAATTGAAAAATGTTCTACTCCGATTGAGAAGTCATCATTCAAATATTTTTGGTAAACAACCTGTGGATTTATTGTTGGGCAACGTTTCACTTTTGACACATAGTCGCGCGTCAAACCTGCGTCGTCAAACCTAGTGGGTGAGTATGTAGTTTCGTTGGATTTTAGGCCAGTCGGGGAACCAGTCCGTGAGGTTTCTTATGACTAACCGACTTGATCAGTGCTGGGTGTTCTATCTGATATTCCTGTTTGTTGGCTATTGGGGATGACTAACATTTACGGTAGATTGTTTAGGGGAGAATCTTGCTTCGTGATGAATACGAATATTCCGCCCTGGCATTTTCAGGCTAGGTTTGTCTGATGGAAACTTCCTCTTGGGCCAGTTTCAGATTCCATTTACCGGTGTTCATCAAAGTTTCCGGTCCCATTGGTTTGGATATGAGGCGAGGAGGTGGTAAATTGGATCTAACTCTGGTTGGATTTTGTATATTTGGACGCAGAGAGCACTCCACACGTTTTCAAGTTCCACATACGCCATTCTTTTCATGCTAGGACCCTTGGCGATTTTCACCGCCTAGACCACCAGTCGCTGTGGTGTAAGTCCTGAAACCTCATCCCAGAATGCCCACATTTTCTAAATCTTTCCCAGGCCTGTATATAGTGCATGTCCTGCCATTGCCGTATCTTTGACTATCGCCTAATATTCATCTGTTTCACGGTTGTCAAATAATGGAACGTTTATGCTCAACGGTTCTGATGTGCATTTCCCTTGCTGTCTACAAGCCTGTATAAATCTTTGTACACTCGATACATTTTACTTTGTACACACAGTTCTTAGTCCCATCAACCCGAAGCTGATCCTTCGAATGCACCAACACCGAGCGTAAAGTCTTTCCCTTCTGGAATGCTACTCTGATATTGGCCGTATTCAGTAGCCTTTTGATGACTTCAGATGTCCCTGTTTTGTATGGAATGGCCGCTGTTTAGCAAACTTGTGAGTAGTTTCTTCTATGAAAATTTACTGCGATATCTCGAATATCTTGTCAACTGAAACATGAGGTGGCCTAAGTGCAGCACGTTCATTTGAAGAAACATCATATCTGTTGGGTTTCTCGTGAAATCCAACTTGATTTGCATATAACTGTATTTCTCAAAACAGTCCAATTCTAGTTCAAGTAGAACATACGGTTGACGAAAACTCGGGGGACTCACCTACCTGATATGCCCGAACTGGAAGGGCGAAACACGTCGTGGAATGTCGAAGGGTTTTCATCAACCTCTTTAAGAAGTAAATTTAGGTCAAGGTACACAGTGCAAGGACAACCAAGTACGTAAGTTTGAGAAATTGCGTTCTCCGACTTGCCGTTCTGGAAACACCACAGAGGGGAGTTGGTCATCTACTAGCTGTTTGAATGTAGTCCATTTATCAGATGGGCTCTCCGGTGAAGAGGAACATGTTCTGGAATGGCTACTGGGTGTAAGGCTTTGATGTTACCACTAATACCCGTCTTAGTTGCTGCTTGCGTAAATCCATCATGTATCTCTAAATGTATCATGTATCATGTATCATGTATCTCTAAATCGCTTTTCTACCTCAAATTGTGTTGCTCTTCGGTCAATCTCCACTGTACACTGTGATCTCACTCTATCAAACACTGTCGAATCAACACAGGCATTCAAGGTTATTCAAGGTAATTCAAGGTTTATTGGTCTAAAATGCAGTTAACTTTACAACGACGATAGGGTGGGCGTATATATACAAAGGGAGGCTGAGTATTCACATGGGGTTAAACAGTTCCAGATTTGGTTTCGACATAAGGTATGCATCTAAATTGTTTTTGAAAATGGTTAAAATCGGCGAATGCACAACATTGGGAGGTGGGGAGTTCCAAATGAAACACACATGGACCGAAAAAAGTTCCGTCGACAGTTCACCCTCGAGTGAGGTACTGCAAGAGAAAAGTCATGTCTCCTGCCCGTTCGTGGTCGACGTCGGACAAAAAGATTTTCGTGCGGATGATTAGGTGTCTTCAGTGTATTATATGTTAGAATTAGGTTTCCTCTGATGCGCCGATAGCAGAAGTCAAATAGGTTTTGAGTGGCAATCCTGCCTTCGTATGGTTTCTTATGCAATGCATTTACCAGCTTCGTGGCTCGATGATGTACTCGTTGTAGAAGAATTTTGTCTTTTTGAAGCCATTGTGACCAAGCTGGTAAAGCGCACTCCACGGTTGGTCGGATGAAGTTATTAATTACTCGGGGCAGTGCCAGTCGATTGAAACGACCGAAAATCCGTTTTAGGAGCGACAGGACTTGCGAAGTCCTCTAGTAGTCAGCTGTGCATTGCAAGGAGTTATTTGAACAGCTGCTAACCCACACGCCCAGATATTTTTCTTCACCAATCCAAGAAAATATTTGTGGACCCGTCGTATAGTTATGTGCAACGGGCTTCCGTACACGGAGCATTTTACATTTTTGCAGGTTACACGGCAGCCTGTTTTACATTGACCAATAAAAAAGTGTATCGAGAGCTTTTTGCAATCGGTGACTGCATTCAATCGTGCGTATGCTTGAGCATATCTTGATATCGTTCGCGAATAAAGTGCTTTTACTGCTAACGAGCTCGGATATACCGTTTACGGCGCGTCTGGATGCCCAACGAATCAAAAACAATGCACGAGCTTCTAACTAGAATTTCTGGTGGCCAGTCGATACGTAACTTGGAGTTTCAGGTATGCAGTGGTTCTTTTAACCATTGTTCTGTGAAAATTTCCCCCGCTTTTGACATACTTTCCGGCCAACAAATCAATGGTTACGCTGGTTTCCTCGTAAACAATGCGGCTTATCCGTCGTTGCCGGCGCATGTGGACGAGCGAGCCTTTAGTCGTACAAACGTTGAGCACCGGGTTTAATGCTCCCATTCGACAGCTATTTCGTACTGATATTTAAACATTCAGGCGGATCAGGCAAACCCAAGGAGTTGGTATTGTGTTGATCAACTTCTTTTTACTAATATAACTAGTGGTATGTTGCTACATGTCAAAACTTTCCGGGTTCACCTAGCTGATGGAATCCGGTAGATGAGAACTCCGAGACCCAGTTTATGCTCGACAGTGTGGTGTCTCGAATATGAGGATGTTATGCATGTCGAGTCTCTTGATGCGCTGAAGTTTTCAAAGGAGCCTGTTCGTGCCCACTTCCTTGGAACGGATGCGTAAAATGCTCAAAGCATTGTTTCAAATTACCTATTGCATTTTATTACATGAAAACCCTGCTAGATCAGTCTGGATGTCGTTCCTTCATTCGCCCATTGAACAACGAGGTGACAGTTTGGCTAAGAACTGCTGATCAGTAGTGCAATTAGCTCTAAGTTAGAATGGGTATAGCGCCAATCATACTTCAATCACAGAAACCAAACCCCATGGTCGATTAGTGTTGACAGGTTCCCCGACTGACGACTCGTCAGAAGAAACTTCCAGCTACCTTATAAAACCATTCTTCCTCTGATATACTCATGGATTGCTGATATAACGGTGATACTACAAATAAGACAGGCATCAGAGCGATATGTTCTCTTCCTGTAAATTCGCTTGAAAAGTGGGATATTTGCGGAAGTTGTGGACTTGGGCTTGCTTGGATTTTGCTTGCACTTAAGCACCACTGAATGGGTAAACAGGTACGTTCAGCAAGTCACGTTGAAGTGAAGATGGATGTTCACTTTTTGTAATCAAGTCGCACGTGAAACGTTTGTTTTGGTGTCCAATAGTCTGTGACTGGTCAGGTCGCATTTTTTAATGAATTACTCCGCAGCGAACGCCTTCTTCCTTTCACTGATAATATGAAGAGGTTGAAACAGTTGCAATATGGATGCACATTTTCACAATGAACTTTTATTACAATAAGCCGTATGAATGTGTTCATGGACCAAACAATTTTTAAAGGTACTCATAAAGCCACCAGATACGTGAAAACAATGTTATAGACTTAGGCTGCTGCTCAGTACCTCGTGAAGGGCATGAGCACTCAACAACTTGAAAACACCACAAATCACCAATGTGCACGCATTGATGAAATTTGATTGCACAAATGATCAGTCATTGAACAAGCTGATCAAAATGGCCGATCATTCGATGATTTGCATAAACTTTGCACTACGGACATATTGGATTTCTGGTGGATACCTTTTTTTCACATAATCGCCTTATATTTGTAAGGCAAAGTTCAATTACCTGGAGTCGCACGGTATCAAATTCCAGGCATATGAAGCTTCAAGTAAGCCTGACTATGATTTGCCGTTGTTCGCTTCTTATTGGGTTCTTGTTCTGCATCGACCACGTTGCATGGTTGGAAGCCGTCGGCATCCACATTTGGTCATCTATATTCAGCAATAATCCGTCAAAGAACTGGGTTGTCCTTGCGGCTGGTACAAACACATTGGAAAATTATCGACATCAAGTAGGCCTCAAACGTTCACCAAAATCCTGTAAGAAATGGTTTTCAAAGTGGAAGGTATCAATATGGGTCCCCCAAGCAGTTGTGCCCCACATAGTGTTCTCCATGGCTGCGATATTTCACTCGAACAGGCGGTGAATAATGATTTTGTATTTTTGTTTTTGTTTTTTTATTTTGTTTGTTTTCCTCAGTATTTTCATGTCGTATAACTAAATTTTGTTTTTTTTGGGACCGATTTTCCAACACTAATAAACTCAGATTTTACTGAGGTGCATATTGCGATTTACGTTAATTGGAATCCGATTTTCGTCACTTATTAATTTTTAATATGGCGTTACGTTAGGTGAAATCACGGACTGCGAGTGGAAGGTATGCTGTTGTATAAAACATGAATTCGATGGTTTTCAAACCACCACTTATCATCTGACCTGACATTGTAGCTTCATCATATTAGAGAAACGCTCTGGGGTTCCGCAGTACCGTGGCTTAGAGGGACGTGTCGTATAAGCCGGTTCTACATCTTGGTAAAATTCCTTTGTCCACTTGTCCATCATTTGCATGGGGTTATATGAGAATCGAATTGAAAATGTTACATGTATTGAGTGCGTTTTTATCCGTTCTTGAGTTTCACTGGGTGATAATTTATTGCCATCGAGTGTTGTCACAATCTGGTTATTTATCTAGTTTACAAGCGAACGGCAGTTTCGGCCACATTTTCGAAGTCACGGGATACCAAGGCTGTACTGCTTCGGTGGGCAGGTCGCTGTTTGGACACTTGACTGAATGTGAAACTTTGGTTCACACGGGCCCGTCCAGAGTAGAATCTTGCTTCCTATTCATGGAATAATACATCCAAACACTGTTGGGATAACTGACACTCCATCAAGTATGGATACACACTGTGCTTGCCTATTTTGCCTCCATGCCTCGCTCTTGCTGTCATTATAAATTCACTTGTCATTTGTGTTCTCATTCAGGCGGACGTTTACCACGCTTATCAAGTCGTGCGGAAACACAAAGTTCCACCGGAGAATATAATTAACTTCGCCTACGACGATGTTGCAAACAATCCCAAGTAAATATCGCTTACAAATTTTCCCTATATGATAGCAACTGGAGTATGGGATACGCTTTTTTGTTTGACTTTAACAGGTCTCATTTTTCTACCTTATTTCTCATGTATATAAGTGATAAAGTCGAGCCGCAGACAATTATGGGGTTTCATGCATTATTTCAATTGGCACACGAGTTTTAATTTCGTTTGATGCCTTCCTTTGACTACAGACGCCACAGAACCCTGATATAAACAGCACACCGAAGATAATTACGATGATGAGGATGATAATTACTCGTTAATCTGCTCGTTTCAGTAGCCTGAAATAAATCACATTGATATCTAGATGTCGTTTTAGTGCACTAGCCGGGCTATGATATTGGAGCAAATGGTAAGCAGAAAATCTAGTAAGCTAAACAATTTGCAATGCTATCGGAGAGAAGAAAAAACGTCTAAAAGGATTAAAAGTTGGTTTTCGCGTGGAGAGTTTAATGAACGTAAGTCGGCTATTGCCCAATCGTTCGTTCGGCCGTAGCATATTTTAGGTGCCTATCTGCCATGAAACACGAAGGTTGCACGAGCGCTGGGACACTGCCAGGTTTCCCATGTCTAGACAGATGTGGTCGGGAGTCAGATATAGGGCTGGAACTAAGGAAATTCCGGTCGGCAAATTGGCACCCAATTATTACCTGCAGAATTGTATTACACTCAAGGGCACTGAATATGGATACGCTCAGATAATATATTACTGGTGGTGGTTGAATGTAAATTTACCTAAAAGAATTAACTTTTCGCACCACAATTGTGATTTTCTTTGTTGTGCCCTCCACGGGTATCCTTGAAGGATACCTAAATTATTTCTGCCTAAAGTATTATTAATTGACACTCAATCATATGTGTGACAGAAAATGCACTCACCGTCGTGAAAACGTTTTTTTGCAAAACCAGCCCGTGAACAAACTTCCAACAGAATTTGTGAGCCTTTAATTTCTTTCCATTCGACCTACATGTTATTTTTTTTCAAAAAACCACCATTTTTAATTCTCTTATTCCAGAAATCCGTTTAAAGGCAAAGTGTTCCATGACTACGAACACAGAGATGTCTACAATGGTGTGGTGATTGACTACCGTGGAAAAGTAAGTCCGTGTTCCGGTGCGCAGCGATCAAGTCAATTCCTGCATCGGTTGTCCGTGTAACACAATGTGCAAGAATAATGACACTGCAGATCAAAACACAATACAAGCCGTAGGGCAAATTAATCAGTTTTAATATACTACAGAATGGTCAATCCAGCGGCTCGAGTACTGATGAGTGATACTCATTTCAAGATAGCGGCTCTTGCTCGTGTTGTTCATTCCTTGGCTACTGATAAAGAAAAAAGACTACTTTATCATGCTTCCAGGTAAACTATGTTCAACCCAGCCGCTAACACTAGGCCCGAAGAGCTAATCCGAATGCTTGGCAAACAGACCAGCATTCGAATCCTTCGTTTTTTAGCATAGAGCAACCATCGTGAAAATAATGTGAGTGAAGATGTTGGGCAGACCATCGATTTCAATTATTTGTAAATTGCAAATGAATGATTATTGTGAACAGAATGTGTTTGGAGATCACCATCGTCACAAGAATAATTGGTCATGCGTGTTCATCCGTTTTAGGATGTCACTCGGGATAACCTCGTGAACGTACTAAAAGGCGATAAGAAACTTGAAGCCAATAAGAAGAAGGTGTTGAAAACGTGAGTTCGCTCAAAGGTGGAAAATGTTGATGCGCTTGCTGGTCACAGGTAGGATTCCAGTGTTCCAGGTCAGAATTTTTGGATTAACGAAATGTGCGTTTAGTATTCTCGTAAACAATGTGGCACATAATCTCTTTATGTAACGTTCCCAGAATTCCGTGAAGGAGATTTGCTACACTGCAGAGGAAAAGCTCTTTATCGATTTCAGACAATCATCTCCATTGAGACACAAATCGCCTACGTTGAGAAGTTTCGAAAATCTTCAGATATGCGAATTAGTGAGTGGTCAAATTTCTGCATGGTGTTGAACAACTTGTGGTGTGTTGATCTTGATCCGCTCGGATTCACGAGTTGTTTCAACTCACGGTTTTGAATGAGGCAAATGAGCACTGCTGATTGGGTCATCGAAATCCCTATCGTTATTCACCGATAATACTCTAAGATTTTAGAATGCCTGTCTCGCCTTAGGTCCTGTGTGTTTTGGTGATGTCACAGTTGTTCTTTCGAAATTCCCCCCACGCATTCTTGACCCGCATATGACGAGATGGAAAGCGTCGGCACACAGATGCAAGCCAGAAGACGACAGAAATGGTTATTCACTCGGAAACCATAAATCTCTCATCCGGTCAAATATACACATTTTGGATTTGCAATTGTGAGAAAATCCGCAATCACCCGCTCTTTGTGCGTGTTTCCTGATTAACCGTGGTTTCGCACAGGGACCTGCGATGGATGTTTCCGTACATATTCCCCGCCTTTGTAAACCGAGCCTTTTTGTTCGCTATTGGACAGAAACTGCCATGATTTTAAAGTGTTTGTGAGCACTACTTGTTGGACGATCTTCGAGAGCTTCGAGTTAGTCGGTGGTCAGTTGTCATTCAGCTTTGCTTCCAAGAAATTTATGCCTCGTGTTTTGTTCGGTCGCCATTCCACATGAGCGGTCTTAAAGCTGTTCATATAGGCTTTATTCTGAGTTTTTCGCCAGTCCTCACAATAATTTGAATTGGGCGGTTCCCGCATTTACCCTTCCAAGGCAATCAGTTTGACAGGTACTCATCTCTGAACCCACCCGCAAAGTCGCAATGGAACCGTAGAAATTTGTTTGCTGTCGCCCAGTGTATGTAGTTTCCGCTGCCTGTCATGGACATTGTATTGTGTTTTAGCAAGCTAGTTTTCTGCAAAACTGAATTTCAAAGAGAATATTTCGTCGGGGCATATCCAAAAGAGATATTTGTTCTTGATTGTCATATTGTGAATCTAAGCGTTTGTATTTCGAAGCTTGGCCAACGTTCTACAAAACGTTGTCTCAGGTGAGCTCAGCGGTATCTTTTTCCGCACTTCCTGGTGTTCTTTTCTGCTCCCATCAGGTTCCATAGCAGATCTAATAAGTAAATCATTTTAGATAGTTGGGATATAGAAGGAGTGATGGTCTATAAATTAAGTTACCAAATGTGATAAACTCATCTGCACATTAAACAAGTTCTATTAACTGGAAGAACATTCACGAAAACAAATTCCGAAAAATCGGGCTCTAACACGACCGTAATTCAGAAACAAACAAACAAAATATACTACTGAAACCAGAAAACCTAGTGAGATCAATAGTGTGTGGAAAGCCAGAATCCAACACATTAGAAATCGGTAACCTTTCAATCAGACCATGAACAAAAGGTCTTCAGACAGAAACTACTTAAAGCAGCAACCGAATTCAGGGGATGCCAGCAACAACGGGTGACATTTCGAAATCAGCCATTTGGACACCGAGAAGTGTATGCTGTCCTCAGCCAGTCACAGTTGTATAATTTCAGATAGGAATGCAGTAACTTCCAACCCAATCACTCACTCATGATGACACCACGGTTGGTGGTGAAACATTTGCAAGCCGATCACTACGATCAGAGAACCAATGAACACCATCTTGAACAGCGACCAACTAACGGAACACTTCCGGATCAAGTTTAGATAAAAACAGATGGCTTCTGGGAAATCCCCGTTCAAAATGCAGGATCACATTGGTTACTTTTAATATTTTACCCCAGTGGTGTGTATATTATGTTGATATTTCATTAAATAGATGTAATCGTGCTAAAGAGAGCGTCTTTTCGAAAGAGTTGAGTGTGACCTTTACAACGGCAAGATGGTAAAACTAGCTAAAGTGGAAGACTGTTTCCAACCATCTTCATGCATTGAAAAACATAGAAGCTACCATATCTCCCGCTACAAAAATCCACCGACCGACGTCCAAAAATTCGAATTTTTATTCCCTGTATTTACGTGGCCATGCAAATAATAGACAAGTTGAAGTTATTTTAGCTACAGATTATGTCAAGCAGCGTGAACAAAATAATATACGGAACTACGTTTCGTTGTTCTTCCATAACCGCGGGTTTTATGCCGTGCTTTCCTATGTGCGGAGCGCCGGGCAAAAAGCTCCCCTTAAAAAAACCACCCTAAACTTTCTGCCCAATAACAGCGGTCCTGATGACAACGTGTTCATCTTCTACTCTGGCCATGGTGCGACTTTCCATATTGCTTTCCAAGAAGAATACGTAAGTTTGGTTAATTTTGGTAACCACGGTTTTAGGACACAGTTTTTTAATTTGAAGCTAAATAATGAACGGATTGAAAACGCTTACGTAAACATGTTGCTGCAATGATATCGGTAATTCTTTATAAAATGGAGCTTATACTCAACCTGTTCTACACATTGAATTCGATAATACTTTTAAATGGAGTTTTTAAGCAAGCTCGCCTACACATCAACCGAAAAATGGAACACAAGCTACGATGATCGTACTTCAATCTCAAGAGTTACGTCCCCAGGAATTCAAGTTTGATAGGTCTCATCGAGGTGCTTTAAATGACACCGTCGCATAGATTATGTTTTACGAAGCTTAAGCTCGTTCGACTCACATAATTTTGCGCATGATCCATTCAGACTCCGGGGCAAACGTGTATGCCATAAACAAAGAAGCTGTTCGTATACGGTCACGAAGGAGTCGCAGATGATACAAAGAATGCGTCAGCCAAATTCTTCCTGACAAGACAACATACTCTTTCTTACCTCCAGAGAGATTCTTTGGTAGATTGAAAATGTTTTCGCATTGCTGTATGAGAAACTGGTCTGTAATGAAAGCCGAGATGTAACGTACAACTGTTCCATCCTTATCGGGAATCAGCAGTGCTGCGCTTGGTAGTTACACTATATAACCGTTCGAAAACGAGCAACAAGCCAACAGACTGATTTATCCGCACCGAGTCAGGACATAACGACGTGCATTAGGCAATCAAGGAATCCACATCGATAGTGACTGACTCAGTTCGAGCTCACGAGAATTTTTCTCCTTGTCTTGTGACAGCTGCATGCAATGGGGTTGAACGATACCCTCGCCAACATGCATTCAAAAAAAATTCTACATGTTGGCGTTATATGTGGATGCTTGCTATTCTGGCTCTATGTTTAAAGATGTCCTTCCTTCAAATATGGGAAGTAAGTAGCCTACATGTTTGACCGATTCTAGCGTGGATCCTGTGAAATTGCATTCAGTGTCAATAAAATTTGACTTAAAAGCGGCGTTGACCAGTAAAACAGAAGGAAGTTCCGAGGTTGGTTTATTCTTCGCGATCTTTGTATAGAAGTAGCCCCTGACTCTACGCAAGAAGCGTTTGATCGATGAAAGCTAAATATCCAGCCTTAATCGATTAATGTCGCTTCCGATGCTGAACCAGTTGAATCTGGTTGGAGGAAACCATTGTGTAACCGGTACAACCCCTGTGATATTTTGGTATCCCTTTGCAGCAAATAATAATGCCAAGTAGACTCCTACATTTTAAATTATAAACGGATGGTGGGTATTTTGTTACAAGTACACTTCTACCCATCAAACAACAGTTCTAATGACTGTAGCGTGAGTAACTTTTACCGTAAAAAGCAAATTATATATTTACACAATTATTGAGCCCAAATAAACCCGGTATATGTCTCGTCCATGAGAGTGGTTGGCAAGCTGCGCCCGGTCTGGGTTAATGTCTTGATAAAGTTCTCGGGAAAGTCAAGGACCGCGACTACCTGGGTTGCCGCAAGAAGCATGAAAACCATTATGTTCTGTCAATGAAATGTCAGCGACCTTCTGAGTAGTTCGTTAGTACTAGACGTATTAGAGCTTCATTAGTTCAGTATGTCACAGGATCCGTTCATCGATAATTTACCTCACTATTTCACACATCTCTGATATTCACCTATAAAATCTGTTGATTGAACTCCTAAACCTGCAGTCTACGCTACAACATCAGCCAAGGAAGGTGAAGAATCGTATGCTATTTTATGTTTTGACAAGGACATCGATGTTTGCCTGGCGAATGAATACTCGATTGACTGGCTCTTAGATTCGGAATACGTAAGTTTCAACACAACTGCTGCAGATCAGCCTGTCAGTTGTGGATGACTAGTCCGGATGTATTCAGCAGCCAGTGGTAGCCCATTTGATTTTCTAAAACATTTATTATTTTTTTGTCTTTAAGCATTAAGAGAATTTATCGCGATTCGGCCATCATAACCGATCGGTAGTCCCGAAATAATTAAACCAACATTTGGATATCCTAAATTTTTTCACTATCCTTCCAATCATGTTTACCTGTGATCTTGCAGAAGGCCATGAAAGAGTCTATCAAACGTCTGCGTGCTATCAGTTCAATTCGTGCTCTATGATGGAGATCGCCTGAATACCACCGTGACTGTCCTTGATTCGATGTTATTGAAGTTCTGGTTATCGATTCCGGTTCAGGTCGCTTGAGTAATTTGCTGGAGCTGTACAAGCTTCGGAATAATGGTGGCAGGCCAGCACCAAGTCTCTCTTTAATGCATTTTGATTCTTTCATCTTGCATAGGGCCTTAAATGGATTTTGAATTAACGCAGGGAAGCGTCAATGTTGAATACGCATGTTGACAGTGATGATGTTGATGACGACGATAACGATGTGCTGATGATAAGGATTACGATGGTGCTGGTGGAACTCCTGAACGCCTTCGTCTCAACACATCTGTCGAAATGAATCAATATGTCAATTACTTTCATGCCGTCAGTTTTGCCAGGTTGTTCGACTGGGTCTCGAAGGTGTAGGTATTTCGTGTGTTTGCTGTAGGCTAGCCCTAGAATTTGCTTTCTGATCAATTATTCTTTCTTTTTCAACTACGCATAATTTAGAATTCTTTTACGGAAGTGAATCATCATTATTGTACTCTAGTGTTGCTCCTGGTGATGGGGATGATGATGATAGTTTTAAGAACCATAGAGCATCAAATTCTTAAGGGGTGTTGTGGGTGAATGTATGGCGCCCACGAAAAGGGGAGTGCTCACTAATTTCCCTGCAGTGTGTGTCGTTGCATACCTCGGTAACTCAATTGATAGCTTCAATATTTTGCCTACAGCTGATTCCTCTTAAAATTGAGTAGCCAGATCTGTCTGCTTCACACAGCTCCCCGTTCTCGTTATCCTCCGCACGCAGAAATGAAGCGCACACTGGACGAACAACACCAGGAGGTAAAATCGAAGACGGTTTCAGTCACGTTTGAAAAAGAATGCGGCGTTTAATCACGTGATGAAATACGGTGAAACGGTGACTCAAAAAATGCCACCAGGTGATCCATTTGTTTCGCTTGTGGAAAGTCAAACAGTTACGAAAATGAGTGTATTTATCGAGGTGACAGTTGTCTTTTGTTAACTGTGATAGGTGACGGCGAATGTTGGAAATACTTTATTAGGAACACCAGGTTCAACAGACGAAGTTCAGCAAGGATGCTAGTCCAGGCATCTAGATATCCAAGCCTAGCCATCGTCACTAAGCAATGGCTTTGGGTACCTAATGTTTCATAAGCTTCTGTGCTATGGTACAAAGTAAGTAGAAAATTTATGAATCGTTTTTAAGTAACTCAGAGGAAGAATAGATTTACACGACGACTAAAGCTTCCCTCTCGAGGAGCCGGTTAATATGCGGCCACGTGATGTAGTTTTCCGTGATTGAACGATGAGTGCCGCGGACCTGAACGAGCAAACTCAGGAGATAATACTAGTGCTATGCACTGATGTTCGTGAGATGGTTTCGGAACTGATGTTCATTGATCAACGAGATTTTTTGAACACTAACACTTGAGTAATGGTTGTAGAATTACAGTCGCTTGGTAAGCCTCTTCTTCGTTGTATGGAACAAGACACTGTCTTGGTTGATAATGAATTCACGTATGTCTGTTTATTGTTGATTTCAGGCGATGGAAAATCTCCCTGTTGGAAAATTCCAAGGTCATTATGATCCGCTGGTGCACGGAAATGATGGGGACATAGCAGTGTGTAGCGTAATATTCGATATTTTGAATTGTTCATTGGATGATTTATTGCTTACGCCACTGGATGTTTAAGGAACCTAGTGACCACTTTACATTCCAATGACAGACTAATGAGTTTTAAATTCGGTATCAGAAACACCGATCATCCTAATTAATAGCGACAAACGAGCCAAGTGGCCACCTCACAATCCAGTTGCAGTCTAATAAGTTGTCACTTAAGTGGCAGAAGCGCCTAACAGCCCAGTTAAGATCAATGAAGACTGCTAATTGGCAGCTGACACATCAGCCTCAATTAAAATATATTTCTATAGCAACAAGAAATACTTCGACAAAAACGTTCAAACTAGATGCCTCTCCATGTGGTTTCCTACAATTATAAAGATATTTGAATATCTAGATGTCTAAAAAGATAGATAGATAGATAGATAGATAGATAGATAGATAGATAGATAGATAGATAGATAGATAGATAGATAGATAGATAGATAGATAGATAGATAGATAGATAGATAGATAGATAGATAGATAGATAGATAGATAGATAGATAGATAGATAGATAGATAGATAGATAGATAGATAGATAGATAGATAGATAGATAGATAGATAGATAGATAGATAGATAGATAGATAGATAGATAGATAGATAGATAGATAGATAGATAGATAGATAGATAGATAGATAGATAGATAGATAGATAGATAGATAGATAGATAGATAGATAGATAGATAGATAGATAGATAGATAGATAGATAGATAGATAGATAGATAGATAGATAGATAGATAGATAGATAGATAGATAGATAGATAGATAGATAGATAGATAGATAGATAGATAGATAGATAGATAGATAGATAGATAGATAGATAGATAGATAGATAGATAGATAGATAGATAGATAGATAGATAGATAGATAGATAGATAGATAGATAGATAGATAGATAGATAGATAGATAGATAGATAGATAGATAGATAGATAGATAGATAGATAGATAGATAGATAGATAGATAGATAGATAGATAGATAGATAGATAGATAGATAGATAGATAGATAGATAGATAGATAGATAGATAGATAGATAGATAGATAGATAGATAGATAGATAGATAGATAGATAGATAGATAGATAGATAGATAGATAGATAGATAGATAGATAGATAGATAGATAGATAGATAGATAGATAGATAGATAGATAGATAGATAGATAGATAGATAGATAGATAGATAGATAGATAGATAGATAGATAGATAGATAGATAGATAGATAGATAGATAGATAGATAGATAGATAGATAGATAGATAGATAGATAGATAGATAGATAGATAGATAGATAGATAGATAGATAGATAGATAGATAGATAGATAGATAGATAGATAGATAGATAGATAGATAGATAGTAGATAAGATAGTTAAATTGATAGAAAGGTAGATAGATTGATTGACTGACTGACTGATTGATTGTTTGATTGATTGATTGATTGATGATTGATTGATTGATTGATTGATTGATGCTTCAACCCCAGACGGAATATGGTGTTTGCCAGTGACAATGAAAAATGCACAGAAACTGTCACCTGGTACGCTCTAGTTGCTATGTAATTCTCCTACGGGAGCGTTGTTCCATCAACGAGTTTGGCTGGATGCGTTCACCGCATAAAACAACACATGAGAATTATGCCCGCGTTTCAGATATTCAATCCACTAAACGTTTAGTGATGTTCTACTTACTCGAAACTGACGTAAAGAATAATGAATTGCGTCAGTTATTTGCGTCATCCTGGCAACCGAGCGATTTTATATATTTTCTTCTCAATAGTGAGTAGTCTAGGAAGTCAGTTCTTCCAATCAGCATTGACACAGCTCCTCTTGCCAAGTGCATTTATTATCAAAGGCTCGACGCTCGATGAAGGCCGCAACAGAGGAAAAGCATGCAAATGCTTGGCGAAGGCTGCAACATGCACTTCAGGTTTGTATTTTCTTTTCCTTATACAGTTGGTCACAATTAAGCTACAGAGTGCACGGTAAAAGATCATTTTACATATGAGTCTATTTTTATGTTGAACAATTTGTATTGAGGATGCACTGTAGCGCGTAATCCTCACCAATTCAATATTTTATTGGCCCTTTATTGAAGCCATAGATAATCCAACCTGATTCGTACAGATGTGCAAGAAATCTTTTGTTGTGTATATATGATATTTCACAACTATTCTCCCGCTTTATTCAGCTTGGCCACATCGAGAAAGATACGTTTCGGGACATCGTCGTGCACGTGACAACCCACCATAAGCCAACGCTTAAGGGCTTGTCCAAGAGGAATGAGCTCATGTGTTTCAAGGCAGTATTCGATCAACTCCGGACCCCTGCTTCACAATGCAGCAGGCAAGTTGATCCCGTGATGCACGGAAACAAGGGTGTGCAAAACACGCATACATAACTAGCCGATGCATTCACCCACGGCGTCACTTAAGGCGAGCCTGATTCTCAAAATTACTCATAGTTAAACGTCCAGTAAGTGAATATTCGGGGAAATATGATGCTCAAAGTTCAGTTCAGTTCAGTTCAGTTTAGATTAGTTCAGTTCAGTTCAGTTCAGTTCAGTCCAGTTCAGTTCAGTTCAGTTCAGTTCAGTTCAGTTCGGATCAGTTCAGATCGGTTCCCACTAATTCCCGTTTAGCATAACACGACCACCACGAAAATGGTGTGTTTGAGGTGATACGGGACAGACGTGAAGAAGGGTTTCATTTTTCCGAGGGGTCCCTGTGTTCAACACTGCTAAGAAATATAGTGAAACATGACCCAACAAATCTTGCTTGATAACTTACGTTTGTTATTCAAAATCACACAATATTGAGGAGCATTGACCGAACAATTCGATGTCCATCCGACGGAAAGCTGGAAAAATTTGTGCGGTGAAACTGTAGAAAGACAAGCCCAAGATGATGCACATGACTAAAAATCTCCCGTCAGTTCATTTGGATACCTCTGTCTAACTTTGAGATTGTATCGTGTTTTCAATGTTTTAATAATAATTTACAAATATGTGTTGACGTATCCTCTGGTTATTCTGTATAGGGTGATATATATCCCACTTTTTGATAAAAGAAACCTGCACAGCTAGTGCGTCATGAGAGTCAATATAATTCGTCTAACTGGACTACCGGTACTGTGCTTTTCTACTGTTTCCTTACAGGATAAATTTTTCAAGTACTTTTATTATTTACAATTAATCAGAGAGAGCAAAAGAACCTCACCAGTGTCACAGCTGTCCGAAAAGCATACCAAACCATTGTTGATTCTGAGAATCGTCCGATATTTTTGGAACCTACAAAACCAATCTTTACAGAGGAAGTCAAAGGAAGAGCACAGGCCTTCCACTGGTTCGTCTGTTTTCATACGAGATGATCTAATGGCGGAGGATGGTTAATGCAAAACAACCCAGACACTTCCCTGTACGGATGGATAACTTATTTAACTTCGGTGGATTATCGATAAGGCCTTTTGCCTGAGTGATTTCTAAATTCCCAAAGCAGTCTCGATCGATTTCTCATTTTCAAAATTCACGATCGCCAGCCGTTGCAACCAGAATCCTATCTTGTCATGGCGTTCGTTACCATTTCAAAAACCTCACTATTGGCACAGCAGGATTAGCTACATAAACTGTATTACACATAAGGTTGCTGAAAAGTTCTGGACAGCTGAAGAGCAGTTTCGCTTTTCTTGGGGCTAAATAGGTAGGCGCACTTCCTGAGATCCCATCAGCCTTGTGTTCTAGATGATCATTTAATGGAAGCAAACAATCATTGGAGGTTCACTTGTGTCCCCCATCGAAGCCAAATTCGTTTACATGCGGGAGCATTTGACAAAATCTCTCTGGTTCAAGTAGAACATGAGGTTGACGGAAACTATGGGACTGCGAATACCTGATGAGCGTCAAGACGGGCGAAGCCGGTCATAGTTTCATAGTTTCGTTCGGTAAAAACCAAAAGCCTTTGGTTTTAACCATCGGGATTCTCTCACCACATTGTCAACCTGATGTTGTAGTATCGGACGGTACGGATTCCAAGCCAGATGTACCTAATTTAGCATCTTTATCCGGTTACTGCAATGAAGAAATTTTGGATACACCGGATGCGCTGTACTTCACAGAACTCAGCACGTCGGACAGACCGATTACCAGAAGTGAAAGAGTACCTGCTTAGGAACCGACCAATAAAACGCTAGGCGTTAAAACAGGCCGGTTGGTCCCTCGATTGTTACACAACAAAATATGTACAACTATTCTTGAAATGACCTGCTACCCATAAGAATGCTGAAAAACCTTCAGCGCTTCACCGAAGGTCTCACATTTCCAGGTTCCATTAAAGGAAGTTTGATAGAAGATCGCCGTCGAATAAATCAAAGGCGAATCAAGCCACGGAGTAGATACGGTGTGACAGTTGACTCACACGTTCCACGGGCAGCTACCTTGGGACTAACGTACAAAGTCATTCCACACTGGGCACTCCTGCTGTTGACCTGAGCTGTCAAACCACAGACCGCGAAGGAATTTTGTATGTGAAATATGGACTACACTATATAAACACTCCTTCACTGCAGTGATTTAGTTGCTGCACGAAATGCGCCGTCATTCCGTAGCTGATAAATTTTTCTACTGACTGCAAGGAATTGGAGATAAGCAAGTCAAGAAGCTTTGATTCCCCGTCCCGTTACCTTTTATGTTGTGAGTTTATGAGAGCAGCAGTCATAACCCTTATATCTATCGTAAGGAATGCGTTTCATCCGGGCACTCTACTGGCATCTAACGTCATACAAGACATCAACAATTTGTATCAAGCAAAATCCCCAACTCAGACGGCAATCTGAATACTTCGGTTACACTCAGAAATTAGCGATCGATTGAAGCATGTTTACGCCACCAACCGGAGGTACTCTTCAGCTACACCTCGTCTTCTGATAAGTGAGAGGAATTTTACATTTGCTGCTTTTCCCACTCCTGTGCCTAGTGCCAGAAAGAGTGCACAACAGTCTTATTTCAACGGAAAATATGTAAATAGAAGCACAGGACTGTTCCTGTATTGTATTGGGAAATTCTCGATTCCACCGTCAAATCCAACAAATGAAGTAGGACAAAGTGATATATTGGCAGATCACAGTGTTCGGGGAAATTTCTCAGCAGGCCAATTTGCCTATTGATGTCGTAGAGCTGTGAAATGTCGACACCCGAAAACTTACAATCACTCATCAAGGAATTCCGCAGTGAAATGTGTGCCATCGTCGACGACATAAACAGCTGGATATCAAACTGGCGACTTGCATGTTTGGTGAAATCAGAAATAAAACGGGAGTAATAGAGAAGGGCTCTTAGAACTGAACGCAATTCTCGCAGATTTGTTGGTGATGGCACATTTAACTTAGGAGATAGGCGGTTTGTGTCGGGGTTCAAACCGCTGCCATTCATAATTTCATCAAGACATGGAAATGGTAGAAAACCAAAGGTGAATTTATTGGAGGGTACGTCTACACTGAACTCAAAAATTCGCTTAGGCAAAGACAACACATGCATGAGTAGGTTTGTCAGCAGCGTGCACTACGACATTATCTCGATACGTCTCAAAACCCTCCAAAAGTTTTGAATACTATTCGTAACTTGTTGAGATACAGCAGGTGAATCATTCCGATCAAAGAAAAGGCAATTTTAGTGGAATAAATGAAAATATGTTTAGATCACGGTAATATGCCTAAACGCTTTCTCCAGTGGTTTTTGAAGATAGGCATACTATAGATCGATTTTTGGGAATATACGTGAATCTGAACAACCTGAACCTTCACAACACAGTACAAGTCGGACTCACCCTTAGTGCATGTACGTTGTAGTAGCCGCTTATTTAGTGTTAGCCGTTGGTCTCCACAAATTATTACAGTAAAGCCATCAACATTTATTGTTGTTTTATAGAACTTGACCAATTCGATGATTCGACAGGAGTCAGTATTCCTCTCCCACGCACCGAATTTAATGCTTGAAGATCAGGTTCGCGTGGGACAAAAGAAATAATTAGACCTTTAAGAAATGCAGGATCTCCAGTGAGTTCGAGTTTCACCTCGAGTAATTACATGCCAAATGTAGACTTAGAACATTTGAGATTCAGTCGTTTGAATTCATTCTCATTCACAGAATTCAGCAAGGTGATATCGGCAACAGTGAGCCCAGAACTTTGAGGCCGATAATCGATGGTCCCGAAGTTGAAACCAAAAAGTTACAATCGATGGAGCAACCTTGTGGGAATCTCACAGGAATCGGGCAACTACTAACAAGTGGCACAGAATGTCCAGTGATACCACGAACGTCTACATCTGTAGGCACTGTCACGACGCACGGGTAGAAGTCAGTTAGACCTGGCCGTGGAATAATAGACTCAGCACTACCATTGCAAACAACTGGATTGTTTTTGACAAGATGCAGTTTTAAAATATGTGACAAATTTCGGGTCAAGGTAGATGGAGAAAGTGTAGAGATGTCTTCCGCTAATGCCTCCATGTCAGTAATTGGATCATTTGGACTTACGGAAAAATTGAATGTGTCATGTTGTACTGCAGACAAAACAATTCGATTGTCGGTGAGGGTATGAATATCTGGAACAATTTCTTCTAAATGATTCACACTTCCTTATTCTTTAAACCACCGATTTAGAATAACGATTTATGGAGTGACGTTTTGGTGGATTTCGTTCACGGTTTGAATTTGTTGTTTATCCGCATCCTTCAATTCTTTCAGGGAAATTTAACAACACCGTTTCTTCAGGCTTGGCCACATGCTTCACCTCCTCATAGTGCTCACATATTTTACGAATAGGTTGCTGTTTTTATCTGGACCAGGCGGCAGCTTCCACTGTAATCCGGGCATTTGAATGGCAGCAATGGGCGTATAACACATTTGGCCTTCCAATTGGGGACCATAGTCACATAAGGCTTTCTGTGTCTGCAGTTACATTACGAAATCACAAACAGACTGAGAACAGGAGCGGGTCAATATATTGAACCTAGAGTTTTTGGCCGCCACCCCAAAGCCGAACAAATGTTCACTGTTGCCAAGGACGCTAGTGATTGCGGTTTTAGAGCAGTCCTAAAGAAGAAGAAAGGTGTTACCAAATATTCCAGTGGTTTACCGACCAACGCTGGGCAGAAGTACTCGGCGATCGATAAAGTATGTTGGGCGTTTGACCGGGTCATGGATACGTAGGCCCGCAACTGCTCGGACAGAGAATTTTTATCCAATTTAATCACAAACCCCTAGGCTGGGTACGGACAGTCGCCATCGTGTTAAGAACTTATAGGGAAACAACTAATTGGAAACGTTCCAGAGTCACTCAGATCGGTTGAGTCTGATTGAATCTGGCATAAATTCCTAGAAAATCTCCGATTCTGAATTTGTGCTCCCGCGGCGCCACGTGCCTTAAGACGGAATTTGATGGATAAGCGCCAAGAGATGGCACACTAATGATACACCTTGACATGCGGCTCATTTCGGCAGATGGCTCAGTGGTCCCAGTTGAGAAATGAGATGATGGATTATGTGGTGTTCTGAAAGCGGTGCCAACTGATGAAAGAAGATAATACAGGGGCAACCCATCCCATGGCACCTATTCCTTCCTAGACGGCGCCTATTTCTGGACCGTTGCTTTTCTCGTCCCCTCTCCGGTGACGGCCGGTGAAAACAAATATATCGCGAGAATGGGAGAGCACCTGTCGTAATGAGTCGAGGCGGCAGCCGTGTCAAATCAACGGAAGGCGACAATCAGCGGAGTGATAATAGATCACATTGAGTCTGACCATGGGATGCCGAAAATGATCCAAAGCGATCAGAGGCCTTGTTCTGAGACCATCAGCCCCGAGAGACACACCTAGCACCCAGCTGAATCTCTCGTTTGTGATACTTCCGAGCAACCAAGTGTACTGCACAATGGCGCCTCTTGTTTCCGTCCCTACGATATTCGAGAGATCGCGATACATGTATATTTGTAGCGTGCTACGCATAAGGTTCCTGAAAATCCGTCGACAGCCCCCGACGGGTTCTACAATTCTCAGGGCTGATCACGTAGTCAGACTTATCGATCAAGCAATGGCAGGCGACCGAAGGATGTTACTGGTGCCGAAGGTGTTGCTAGCTCCATTATCGGTCCTCGAGTTTTCATCTACCCATTTTCCATTCGAGCTAAACTTGAACGCATTTCAAGAAATTCGCTCATTTGCACACGAACTAGGTTTTGACACGAGACTCAGATGAAACTAGTTAAATTGCTGGTTTGTCATCGTCCGCTTCAACCGAATGTGGCGCACAAGCCTGCCTAGTATTCCAGTTGGTACGATATTCGAGCTAAGGAATGTACTTTCTTTCAGGTTACGTTACTCGTAGAATTTCTGAAAACTCTTGGACAACCCATGACAGGCTTCGCCAATCTTGGGGCTTCCGTCAAAAACGAAATCGTGTGCAAGTGAAACCATTTGTCGAAATATTCTAACATAAGTGAACCAGTGTACTCCACAATATCCCTAAGACAATTGCACAAGTAATACACCTTTTTGGAATACCGTCTCCTAGTGGACAACTTTAGTCTGAAATTTATTCCCGGTTTTGTGAGTGACGCACGGTTGATGATCCCTAAATAGTATGAATCTGTTTTACAGTGATTCCCGGATGTTCACTTTAGATTGGCACCACTTAAACGTCAGGGGAAGGATTATTCCATTGAATTGCGAAACTTACTCCTCAGAAGTGGTCACTAGAGCAGCCGCTCAACACACGGCCAGGCGATTAGGGTTTCCCGTTGTTGAAGGATGGACGGGAATCTGTTCGACCTTGGTGAGAGCTAATCCCACCAGCAATGCGCTGGTCGAGTTTCAACGGTCAAGTGCCGAATGTAGCAGTTGGACCATCACGGATTTTGTCTCAATTCGTTGATTTTTGCGAGATGATGATTCCAACTGATGATGAAATAGCTCCGCAGTGTTTCTCAGCTTTTGGGCACATAATGCCACTACTTACATGATGAAATCGTACAGAAAAATCCTAAATTTGTTGCACTGCCAGAACGTGTGTCTGAATCTTTCCCTATTAATGCTGAGGAACGCTGCAGCAAGTTAAACACCACCTGTCGGGAGAGTCCGAATCAAATTGCTGTCTAACCCGTGGCTATGGAGCATGTTTGGTCAATTAAATCCAATGCTCACCTTTACCGATGATAAGCCCTCATCAGTTGATTGATTCAATAATCATGTTATTGCCAAAACTCCACCGGAGAGGCTGCATGGAACAAATTCGATCACGTAAAATAATGGACCGAGTGAGATAAGATAACCTGATAGTGATCACAGCGAACGGGATTTCGGCGAATACTGCCTCGATAATCGATTGGCAACAATTGCCCGCATAAGGCGCAGGTCCGATTGTATCAAATGTTTAAACACCGTCTGGAGTTCCAGTTTACGTACGTGATCGATGTTTGAAAATCTCCCCAAAATCCCTGAATGCAATAAAGAGATTAACTGCCGATCACAACATTCTCATTCAAATTTCGTTACAACAACCAGTGAAATTGTGATGCATTTCTGTTGGAACTGACTAAATACCGCCTCGTACCAAGCGACTTCCTTCGACTTTGGCAATAAATGGGGTCTTGCTAGATGCAGGGTTGTTGCATCCAAGATGAAAGTGTCAAAGTTTACTGCCGATTCACTCATCCACCTTTGAAGCTTCGTCTAGTAAGTAACTGGTTGAGCTCCTTCCGATTTTACGGCCTTCCAAACAAAATGTCCCGGTGAGACAGATAGTAGACGAGATAGATTCCCACCGCATGACCTAGCAAGATTTTCCCCGGTATTTTGTAGTAGATAACGCTAGCAAATACCAGTTCAAATAGTTAAATCAAGCGAGTAAAAATAGGCAAGATGATACAAGTCACAGTTCGTCGGTATAGTTAGTTATTACCACCACAATAAATCCAAATCGATCTCCTTCCTGGTATCTTACTTAAAATATTCCTAGATACTTTCTGTGCCGTCGTAGTCTCAAAGGTAGATCACCGCTCGTTAATTCACTGACAGAGTAACTGGACACAGCATAAAGGTAACGCGCTTTTCACGAAGTACAGAATTTGTATAGTGTATGTCCACCCATGTTTCTTTTCTTCCATTTAAACAAAAGTTATTCGATATAAAAGGAAGATGAATAAGCTGAGATTTAGCGAGAGACAGAAAGTGGTACAATCTGAATAGTGATAAGTTACAAAGAAAGTACTAATATACAATGGTCAGAAAGATCACCATAATTTCAAAGCCCCTCACGGGAAAATCCTATGCTTACAAAAATAATTCACATTACATTGCCAACAAAATAGCGGGCGTCGCTATTCAATCAAATGGCAACATTGTAAGCTTCGATGTCTAACTGTGCCAAGAGGGGACCAGTTGGCACTTTTTAGCGGACACCATTCTTTCAGAACGGACACAGCATACGGTGGATGAAATATTGTAATGTAATAAAGTATGTCTGAATCTCACCTAGTTCGCTTTTTGACTAAATGGTTTTTACTCAAAAACAAGGTTTAGCAATGAAATCTATAATACTCCCGATTTTGGTAAATATGTTTACGTTGGAATTTGAACGGAGACCTTTAGTCGGATTCTCATATCCACCTAAGGTATTCAAGGCGTATGTGGATGACACTTTCGTCATGATGAAACGAGAAAAGGCTAGTGAGTTTTGCAATTATCTGAATGAACTGACCCCACAGAGCAAATTTATTATGGAGGTGCAGTCAATTTTTTGTGCACTGGCCTTTTTAGACCGCATGATACATAAGGTAGGGGGAAACAAAAGACAACGGTGAACGAGAAGCCAACCGACGCTGGGGCTACTCGTCTAACAATCCGAATCGGTATTCACTAGCATTGCCTCATCAACGTTTAAGGGTTTATGGGCCCTGTGGACAGAAGGAGCTAATCGGAGAGCGGCCAACATTGAAGTAAAGAACAAAATACGGGGCAGTAAATATTTAGCTAGCTTGATTGAGCCTCAACTGCAAACGTGTTGGTATGGGTAGCGAAAGCCACCTGGGGAGGGATCGGGCCAGCTGTTGTTCTATATAAACCGGGGTATCGGGGAAGAATACAAACCATGGCTATCATAAACGTAACTTTCCAGAGATGGAACATATTGTGCTCTGCACCAATGCAGCTGAAGCACCGCCTCCCAGCACACAGAGCAAAATTACACGTAACGACTGCAGCAATGCCTTTGTAAGATAGACCACAAGGGAACCTCAGATTTCGTAGAGCATAGCCGAAAAATAACCAAACCACCCAGAAAAGCGGATGAGTATCAAGCGTTACTGAAATATTTGGCAATTGCGGAACACGCACAGAATACGAGACACATAATAGATTTAGAAAAATTTCGAGGTTTTGAGGCGGAGACTGCGATCCAAGGCACAAAGACTGATAGCCGAAACAGTAATAATTGGCAAGCATCCTACTGTTAACAGAACAGAAGGCGTGGAACTCGTAAACTTGTATGGAACACCTTTGGATCAGTGGAGCTAACACGTGTTGCTTTGTCGCCATCAGGAGGATGAGTAGCCCCATATGAATTCAACTTGACATCATCGCGCCCGAATGCCCAAATGCGTACACGGATCACATCATCACCGGTGCGATACTTTACCAATGCCACATAAAAAAATTAGCACATGAAAGACATTTTGATAATTAGTCTCGCCGCAGTCTCCGATGTAGTTACGGAAATTTTCGAAAACTAGATGACGTCCGAAACTGAATACTAAATTGATCCACTTATTTACCTACTCAAGCACTCTAAGTCGTTTACATTGCTTCGGTTGGTGTTTCGATTCCCAGATCAACAAACGCAGGCTTATACGGAGTACACAGAAAGATAAATCCACGTATCGAGGCAATGCTCTCACGAGTAAACTTGCAGTCTCTTCCAGAAAGGTATCCGAAATCCAACGAATAAATAATAACAAAGACCTGACAACTGGGCAAGCAATAACCACGACCAAGCCGTAGTTCACTCGAGATTTGATGACTCTAATCATTAGTAGCCCTAAAACCTCTTGCAACGGTCACGGATGTTTTGCAAGTCTTTGAAATTAACCCACCTTACCTTGGTTGGTAACCGATGTCACTCGCGTACTTCTTCTACGTCTCTCTTCAGGAACAAGATTAAACTTAAGCTCTTGCATTGAAAGCTACCTTCGAAAGTTCAACTTTGCTAAGTAGCTCAGAATAATGCAGTGCTTAAGGCTACAAATTACTGACCGTGTTTTGAATCCGGCCTGGTAATCTCGAATTGTCCTGTCAAGGCTTCTGCTACTCGGCGATTACTAATATTATGTTCCCGATAACCAAACCGCTATTTTGTCACTTTGAATTTCAGTTATTTATCTTCGACTGTAGTGCTGTGGGGATCAGACAGGTGAAATTAGGTGATTACTGCTGCGCAAACTGAAGCTTTTAAAAGCAATTGGACAGAGACATGTCGATACGACCACCTGTGGAATGCATTTTTTGACCGGTATAAGCAATGAAAATATGTCGAGACAGTGACAACTCGGTTAACTTTACAGGTTATTGATCACCTGGTTACAGGACTATCACTCAAGCCGAAAATCCGGATCGCGAAGTTGAACTTCCGCGGTGATAATGCTCCTCGTGCTGAGGACAGCGAAACAGCTGTACACTAGCTGTTAGGCTGAGCGCTCTTGTCAGTCTCCATCTCATTGGGTCCGTGAGTAGGCGCGTCCGAGTGAACCACGCACCAGCTATCAGTTTAGGCAGTAGGGAGCTTACCTTTTGTACGGTTCCTTCAACGCGGTTGTGGACGTTTGGTTATTTGTTCATTTGCGGAACTGGGTTACAAATGCGGAAAATGTTCGTCCTAGATCCATCGAGTATCCACTAAAATATGTTTTACTCCTGACCGAAGTGTGTGAACAACACCAGGACAGGCCAGCTGAACAGCTAGGGAACACAAGACTTGCTGGGGATAAAAATGGAATTCCAGCCGACGGCGCATCCGGATGCCCAAAGACTCAACTATGTACGAACATCTACCTAGAATTTCTGGTGGCCACCCAATACGTAACTTGGAGTTTCAGGTGTGCAATGGTTCTTTTAACCACTGTTCTGTGAAAGTTTCCCCGGTTTTGACATATTATCCGGCCAACGAATCAATGGTTACGCTGGTTTCTTCTTGAAGAATGCAGTTGCCCCATCGTTGCCGGCGGATATGGACGAGCGAGCATTTAGTGGTACAAACGTTGAGCAACGGGTTTAATGCTCCCCTACGTCAGCTATTTCGTACTGACATTTAAACATTCGGGCCGATCAGGCAAATCCACAAAAAATTTGTTAAGCCATGTGAGTAAGTAGTTTGGTTGGGTTTTAAGGCAGTCAGGGAAAGAATTCCTGAAATGTTTTATGATTGGCTGAGTGTTCAGTCTGTTGTTGCTGTTTGTTGGCTAGTGGTGAAGACGAACATTTACGGTAGATTGATTAAGGGGAGAATTTTACTTCAAGCTGAACCCGGATATTTCCTCCTTGCATTATCAGATGCGGACAGTTTGATCAAAACTTCCTCTTGGGTCCTTCAAAAGTTTCGTTTACTTGGGTTCATCAAAGGTGCCGGGACCATTGATTTGGGTATGGGGTGGGAGTGGTAAATTGTATCTAACTCTAGTTAGATTCTGTACTCTTTGACCCAGACCATTTCGCTGATAAATGCGCACCGCGTTGTGTCACCTCGGCTGACCCAAAACAGCTCTCCACACGTTTGCAAGTTCTACGCAGGCTATTCTATTTACGCTTGGATCCTTGGCGATTTCCACCGCACCGATCACCAGTCTCTGTGATGTGAATTTTAGATCTCGTTTCAGGATGTCCATATTTTCTGAATCTTTCCTTGCCCGTGTCTAGTGCACGCGCTGCCAGTAGCGTATCTCGAAGTACTGTTTGATGTTCACCTACTTTTTCGGTGCAACATTAGTGCAATCCGTATTTTCACGGATTCTGATGTGCCGTTCCATGGCTGTCTAAAAACCTATATAAACCTTCGTGTAGTCGTTACATTTAATTTTGTATACAGGGTTTTTTTGTCCCATCAACCAAAAAGCGAATATTCATACGCACCAACACCGAGCATAAAGTCTTTCTCTTCTGGAATGCTACTCTAGTGATAGCCGTATCCAGTAGCCATCTAATGATGTCAGGTATCCCTGTTTTGTACGAACAATTTTCACGAATCTG